>NC_089815.1:30314137-30374137 GCF_029633855.1 Hoplias malabaricus | reverse complement strand
TTCTGACCAGATTCTACCAATAAACTTATTACAAAATAAACAAGTTACAAATGTTTTCATTGCAGTTACTGGATAATGAGCCTTTGTTAGAAACAAACATGTTTAATAAGCTCACTTTAAATTTAAGTTAATGTAGCTGTTTATTTTTTGGGCGTCACAGTGGAGCAGCAGGTAGTGTCTCTGTCACTGCTCCAGGGACCTGGAGGTTGTGGGTTCGAGTCCCACTCCGGGTGACTGTCTGTGAGGAGTGTGGTGTGTTCTCCCTGTGTCTGTGTGGGTTTCCTCCGGGTGACTGTCTGTGAGGAGTGTGGTGTGTTCTCCCTGTGTCTGTGTGGGTTTCCTCCGGGTGACTGTCTGTGAGGAGTGTGGTGTGTTCTCCCTGTGTCTGTGTGGGTTTCCTCCGGGTGACTGTCTGTGAGGAGTGTGGTGTGTTCTCCCTGTGTCTGGGTGGGTTTCCTCCGGGTGACTGTCTGTGAGGAGTGTGGTGTGTTCTCCCTGTGTCTGCGTGGGTTTCCTCCGGGTGACTGTCTGTGAGGAGTGTGGTGTGTTCTCTCTGTGTCTGCGTTGGTTTCCTCCGGGTGACTGTCTGTGAGGAGTGTGGTGTGTTCTCTCTGTGTCTGCGTTGGTTTCCTCCCACGCTCCAAAAACACACGTTGGTAGGTGGATTGGAGACTCAGATGATATGTGTGAGTGTTTGTACCTAGCCACTGGAATGCATCGCGGAGTAGCGCCAGTCCCAGAGCCAGGATAAATAGGGAGGGTTGCGTCAGGAAGGGCATCTGGCGTAAAAACTGTGCCAGATCGATGGTCTGGATCGCAGCTGATCTGCTGCAGCAACCCCTGAGAGTAGGGAGCAGCCGAAAGAAGAAGAAGAAGTAGCTGTTTATTTATGGTCCATGCGTCATAAAATATTTATATCATATTTATAAATGTTTAAATATATATTTTACATAACTGTTTGTTTAACACATTTTAAATGGTGTGTGTGTGTGTGTGTGTCAGGCTGCAGGACAAGGTGCAGGAGACAATCGAGGCTCTCCGATTGGCCGGGATAAAGGTGTGGGTTCTGACAGGAGATAAACACGAGACTGCTGTGAGCGTGAGTTTGTCGTGTGGACACTTCCATCGCACCATGAACGTCCTGGAGCTCGTACAACAGAAATCTGACCATGAGTGTGCGGAACAGCTCCGGAGACTCGCTCGCAGGTAAAACACACACACACACACACACACACACACACACTGGTGTCTACATTAACACTTTCACGTTTAATTTAACTCTCTCTTTCAATTTCTCTATCACTGCTGTTGCTACTCTGAGCACAGCACTGCAGGAACTGCACTATGTAACTTCTGGAGGAGGGTAGGACACCACCCCTCTCCCCCCTCCCCTGCTCTCTTGCTTTCAGTACAGTTAATTATACTGGTACTGGTACAGGTTCATACTTTCCCTAAAGGTACAGCAGTGGTGTTAGAGTCCAGTTGTGTTCCTAAAGGTTCATTACATTCTCTTCTCCAGAAGGAGGGGGGTCTCTGTAATCTTTCATTATACAACTGTGGAGAATAAAAGAACACAGTAAAACGAGGAGATGGGTAAACAGTACATTTCTCTGTGAGTTAAACACACGGAATGTAGACGTAGGTCAGTCTCAGAGCAAGTTTAAAAGTTTTGAAATTCTGAACATATTTCTCACGTGCAGCGGTTGTGTAACCACTGCTGCTGACTCACGTAACCCTACACGGGTGTGTTCATCCTGTCATTAGTCTGAATGAAGGGGTGTGTGTTTAAGATGTAGCACCATGTGCTGAGGCGTACACTGTGTGTGAGCTGTGAAATATTGTGATGACACAGGGTTTGGTCGCTGTGTAGAGAGGACTTAATGATGTGTGTGTGTGTGTGTGTGCAGGATTAAAGAAGATCATGTGATTCAGCACGGTCTGGTGGTGGATGGAGCAAGCTTGTCTCTGGCTCTGAGGGAACATGAAAAGCTCTTTATGGAAGTGTGTAGGAACTGCTCTGCTGTGCTCTGCTGCAGGATGGCGCCGCTGCAGAAAGCCAAGGCAAGTCCAGGCTCACTGTCACTGCTCACACCTGAGCGTCACTCCCTCAGTCCCTCACTCCCTAAAGAAATGCCCAGTGTCTGCTGCTTTAGTGTTTAGGTCGGTATCTTAACGCCACAGATTTCTGAGCCTTGATCAGCTCGGTTTGGATTGTGGAAAGTGGGAATCACACACTTTTTATTTATGTTTAAGGTGGAGAGGAGGTAAATGGTCTGTCAATAAGCTGAAGTGTTAGTGTCTGTTTCACTTTCACTTTCCTGACACTTTCAAAGCAAAGGCATAAGTGAAAAATAGTGTCAGGTCGACGTGTCTGTCTGTGTGTGGGGGTGGTGGTTTTGTGCGCATGGGTGTGTGTCTGTGTGGGTGTGTGTGTGGGGGGGGGGGTGGTTTTGTGCGCGTGTGTGTGTGTGTCATTAATATCATCATTTTTAAAAAGATAAAAAATAACTCAATGTATTAATGAACAGACTTGACGTCATACAGTTACCCATAATGCAGCACACATTCTTTACACAAGTGATTTAGCCACAGTGACGTACGGTGGAAAGTGGCTCCAAAAAGGTGGAGTGACTTTGGTTATAAAATATCAGATGTAGAAATCTCAGAAATGAAAGAAGCATCTAATATTATTAATATATATTAAATATAGGGAATGCTTAAATACATCCCTATGGTCTGAGCCTCTGTTGCGATTACGAATACGAGTAAATGAACACTGTATCGGGCAAATATCCACTACTAGTATCAATATTCATGCATCCCTAATTCAATTAATGTAACAACATTGAAAAATACTTGTATTAATTACACAAACAGACAACAAAATTAGTGTTGTGTATATATCGCCCAGAATATCATGATATTATTTTAGGGCCACATCGCCCACCCTTAGGGCGCAGACGTCACTGCATCATACTCGACCTAACTCGTGTTTACATGAACGTCTACGGATGAATAAGTGAAACAGTAAATAGAGAGTGAGTGAGAGTCTGAGCACCTTTGAAGAAAGGAGACTGTATGAAAAATAAAGGTACACAGACTCCCAGTTACCTGCGTTAATCAGGAACCCTTTACCTTTGAAGCATGGCCACCCCGATGTAGGGGACCCTCCCTATGGAGCAGAAACTGGTTGATTCAGTGACTATGAAGAAGTCCTGAGAAATAATAAGTGGTTAAAACACTAATTAACACTGTTGCTTAGATTGTGTTGGTGAGAGAGAGTGATTGCTGCTCTGAGCCAGACGTTAGTAATCCTGGACTGTGGAGCTGGAGCCACAGGTCGCAGTTAGCGATGTCCTCAGACCGCGTTTAATCGCCCGGCGACACTGATGTCCTCAGACGAAGACTGATTAAAGTGGGTGTGTTTCAGGTGGTGCGTTTGCTGAAGACGTCTCCAGAAAAACCCATTACATTAGCCGTCGGAGACGGAGCCAATGATGTCAGTATGATCCAGGAGGCCCATGTTGGAATTGGTGAGTGCCCCTTTTAAGATATGAAACACACCTAATTAGCATCGCTCCATAGCAGTGTGTGGAATATATTTATATTTGTATTCCACACAGTTCAGGAGAGAAGGGAGATGGCTTCTGGCCACTCACTGCATTCATATATAAGTGTGTGGGAGTGTGTGTGTGCGCCTGTGGTGAGGTTTTACATTAGATACTGAAACGTTGCTATTAGAAAGGTCAGGTACGAGTGTTGAATGATGGGGACCAGATCCTAAATCATCCCCAGAATGTAAGATGGTGGTCCATCACTCTACAACCCAGCGCTCGGGGGTTTCATACCCCTCTAGCACATGCTTGGCTTTGTGAATAGAGAATATAAGTCTCATGTGCAGCTGCTTCAGTGTCCCATTTAGTTCCATGCTTGCTGTAAAGACTGTACACACTGAGGACCTCTTCACATTTAGCTGAATTTTTCCAAATTGCTCCAAATAATCAAATCAGAACCTGATGGAATGGTGCATTGTGTCTTTTCCTAATGAATCTTAATCTCATCGATCAGAGCGTAAACAGATACAGAAGAGGCTCTGATCAGGGTTTTAAAACCCAGGAGAAATCCACACAATTAAAATGTTAATGCAGGGGTTGGTGTTCTTGCTGATGGGGCTAAACAAATTGAGTTGTGTGCAGGCATCATGGGAAAAGAGGGAAGACAAGCTGTGAGAAACAGCGACTATGCAATCGCGAGGTTCAAGTTCCTCGCCAAACTGCTGCTCGTCCACGGCCACTTCTACTACATTCGAATAGCCACCCTCGTCCAGTACTTTTTCTACAAGGTACGTTTGTCAGAAACTCTTTGATCTCTTTGGTTTTGTTTACGATAACTTCACATACATCAAGTAATTAGAGAATATGAATTAACAGTACAGTAACACTCCTTTAGCAGAACGATACTGAGGTGTTCCTGCTGCTAACTGAATATTAGGGCTGTGAATCTTTGGGAATCCCACGATTTGATTCTTGGGGTCACGATTCGATTTTTTCAATTTGATTCGAATCTTTCAAGTGTTTCCAAATGGTTGCTTTCAAAGACCGTGGAGTCGGTTGGATTTTTTTTCTTCATCCTCCATACTTTAGCGGCGCAACAACAAACACCGTAACACGACACTGCACCACTACACACACCCCATTTTTTGAAAATGAGAATCAATTCTGAATCGTTCAATGTTAGAAACTTGATTCGAGCTCATATCGATTTTTTCCTACACCCTTACTGAATATTATATTTGGGTGTACAATGTCCAGTAAGCAGTAAATAATATTTGTATGATAAGGCTGCGGGAAACATATATAGATGCCATATAGTAGGTCTCGACAATAATATCAATATATATATATTGCAATATGAAATGTTTCAATAACAATGACATGATTTTTAAACACATTTGTAATATTTCAATCTTTCAGCACCTGTTCCTTTAAATGATAATGAGCCGCTCGCTGTTCACCCCGACCCCGAGCGCACAGCAGTGAGGAGCGAGGAGCAGAAGCTCTGGTTTTTAGCCGTTTTCACTCTGTTCTCTTTCTTCTCCGTTTTTACTCAGTGCTCTCATCTCTCCACAAATTCTTGTGTTTGTGTCTCAGTGCCACTGGTGCTTTCTGGAGTGTTACTGTGCTGTTCATAAATACATCATGAATATTTCACGTGCACGGATGTTTTCCAAGTTGTATCTGACTGTGATGGAGGCATGTTGCTCATGAGGAATTTTTCATTTATTTTCTTGTAGAATGTGTGCTTTATCACACCCCAGTTTTTATACCAGTTCTTCTGTCTGTTTTCACAGCAAGTAAGTGTGTGTTTATTTATGTGCTTGTTCTGAGTCTCATTGTGTTTTATTGTGTGTGTTTTTCTGTAAGACCATGCTTTTCTGTACTTGTCCTCTGTCTTATCTCCTCCTTTACACTGCACTTAGTTGTGAATAGGGAGTTGTTAATAAAGAACTCTTAGTCTGCTTTATTCTTATTATTTATGTTTGAAAAAAATAGCCTTAATTCATTTCCGCTCAACTTTTTTCCTACATCACTTTCTCCCTTGCTGTGCCTATAAGGCTGATTTATGTAAATGAGCTCTCGTTTGATTGGTTGTTCTGTATTTGTTAGTTTAAAATGTAGTTATTTTATAACAAATGTTATGACTTCATTGTGAAAGGGTGGCTCTAAACTGCTCTAGATTCCTCTTGTGTGTCTATTTCCTTTTCTCAGTAACAGCTACACATCCTTTCAGACCCATAAACACTAGGTCACTGTATTAGCCTAAATATGACCTCAGTTCTTCATCTCACACACACACACTGTGGTGTTTTTCAGACCCTTTACGACAGTGTTTATCTGACGCTGTACAACATCTGCTTCACCTCTCTCCCCATCCTGATGTACAGCCTCTTTGAGCAGCTCGTCCATCCACACGTGCTGCAGAGCAAACCTGCACTTTACAGGTACATCACACACCCGTTACACTCATCCTACAGGTACATCACACAGTCACACACCTGTTACACTCGCTCTACAGGTACATCACACACCCGTTACACTCATCCTACAGGTACATCACACAGTCACACACCTGTTACACTCGCTCTACAGGTACATCACACGGTCACACACCCTTTACACGCACACTACAGGTACATCACACAGTCACACACCTGTTACACTCGCCCTACAGGTACATCACACAGTCACACACCTGTTACACTCGCTCTACATGTACATCACACAGTCACACACCCGTTACACTCGCCCTACAGGTACATCACACAGTCACACACCCGTTACACTCGCCCTACAGGTACATCACACGGTTACACACCCGTTACACTCGCCCTACAGGTACATCACACAGTCACACACCTGTTACACTCGCTCTACAGGTACATCACACAGTCACACACCCGTTACACTCGCCCTACAGGTACATCACACAGTCACACACCCGTTACACTCGCCCTACAGGTACATCACACGGTTACACACCCGTTACACTCGCCCTACAGGTACATCACACAGTCACACACCTGTTACACTCGCTCTACAGGTACATCACACAGTCACACACCCGTTACACTCGCCCTACAGGTACATCACACAGTCACACACCCGTTACACTCGCCCTACTGGTACATCACACAGTCACACACCCGTTACACTCGCCCTACTGGTACATCACACAGTCACACACCCGTTACACTCGCCCTACAGGTACATCACACAGCCACACACCCGTTACACTCGCCCTACAGGTACATCACACAGTCACACACCCGTTACACTCGCCCTACAGGTACATCACACAGCCACACACCCGTTACACTCGCCCTACAGGTACATCACACAGCCACACACCCGTTACACTCGCCCTACAGGTACATCACACAGCCACACACCCGTTACACTCGCCCTACAGGTACATCACACAGCCACACACCCGTTACACTCGCCCTACAGGTACATCACACAGTCACACACCTGTTACACTCGCCCTACAGGTACATCACACAGTCACACACCTGTTACACTCGCTCTACATGTACATCACACAGTCACACACCCGTTACACTCGCCCTACAGGTACATCACACAGTCACACACCCGTTACACTCGCCCTACAGGTACATCACACGGTTACACACCCGTTACACTCGCCCTACAGGTACATCACACAGTCACACACCTGTTACACTCGCTCTACAGGTACATCACACAGTCACACACCCGTTACACTCGCCCTACAGGTACATCACACAGTCACACACCCGTTACACTCGCCCTACAGGTACATCACACAGTCACACACCCGTTACACTCGCCCTACAGGTACATCACACGGTTACACACCCGTTACACTCGCCCTACAGGTACATCACACAGTCACACACCTGTTACACTCGCTCTACAGGTACATCACACAGTCACACACCCGTTACACTCGCCCTACAGGTACATCACACAGTCACACACCCGTTACACTCGCCCTACTGGTACATCACACAGTCACACACCCGTTACACTCGCCCTACTGGTACATCACACAGTCACACACCCGTTACACTCGCCCTACAGGTACATCACACAGCCACACACCCGTTACACTCGCCCTACAGGTACATCACACAGTCACACACCCGTTACACTCGCCCTACAGGTACATCACACAGCCACACACCCGTTACACTCGCCCTACAGGTACATCACACAGCCACACACCCGTTACACTCGCCCTACAGGTACATCACACAGCCACACACCCGTTACACTCGCCCTACAGGTACATCACACAGTCACACACCCGTTACACTCGCCCTACTGGTACATCACACAGTCACATACCCGTTACACTCGCCCTACTGGTACATCACACAGTCACACACCCGTTACACTCGCCCTACTGGTACATCACACAGTCACACACCCGTTACACTCGCCCTACTGGTACATCACACAGTCACACACCCGTTACACTCGCCCTACAGGTACATCACACAGTCACACACCTGTTACACTCGCCCTACTGGTACATCACACAGTCACACACCCGTTACACTCGCCCTACTGGTACATCACACAGTCACACACCCGTTACACTCGCCCTACTGGTACATCACACAGTCACACACCCGTTACACTCGCCCTACTGGTACATCACACAGCCACACACCCGTTACACTCGCCCTACAGGTACATCACACAGCCACACACCCGTTACACTCGCCCTACATGTACATCACACAGCCACACACCCGTTACACTCGCCCTACAGGTACATCACACAGTCACACACCCGTTACACTCGCCCTACAGGTACATCACACAGTCACACACCTGTTACACTCGCCCTACAGGTACATCACACAGTCACACACCTGTTACACTCGCCCTACAGGTACATCTCACACACACAGTCTGGAAAAAATTTCTGATATTTTGAATTTTCAGGGAATTGAACCCACATGTGTAAACCCTTCGGAACACTGACTTGTGTCCCTCGACTTTAACAGAGATATCAGTAAGAATTCCCTGCTCTCCTTCAAAACCTTTTTGTATTGGACGATCCTGGGCTTCTGCCACGCCTTCGTCTTCTTCTTCGGCTCCTACATCCTGATGGGAGAGGACACCTCTCTGATGGGAAATGGACAGGTCTGAGTCTACACACAGACACACACACACACAGACACACACACACATACACCTGATAATGCAACAGATCTTCTAAACTGCAGGGTATTAATCAGGAGTGCATTCTGTTTACTGCAGTCTCTACACTTCTCTGAAGGTGTTACGGGAGACATTTGAATATTTACTGTGCAGATTTAATTAAATTAAGCCTCATAAACATCAGGGAAGTCAGGTGTTGATGTTAGATGATTAGTCCTAAACAAACACCACTGCAGCTCATCCCAGAGGAACTCCAGAGAGCACCGTTCCACTGCTCCACACCAGGGCTGTGAGGCTTTATACTCCTCCTCCCTGATCGACACTGAGCACGGTGACATTAGGCTTGTTTTATTAGATTCACATTCTTTACTGAAATAACAGACATCAATCAAGTTTTCCTCAAGGTTCAAAACACGACCCGTCGTCTGTAGCTGTTGGCTTATTCTTTCCTCCATTTCTTTCGCTTTCCTTCTCATCCTGTGTCTCTCTCTCCATTTCTCTGTTTCTCTCTGTTTTCTCTCTTTTTTTCTCGTCATGCTCTGCATGTTTTCAGATTTTGCGAGCTAACAGGCAGCTGGTAAGAGTTTGATCGGATTACGGTTTGATGCATGTCTTCTCTTCACTAACAGCAGCTGTCTCTGCCGCATGGGTTCTTTGTTTTTATGTTGTTTCTCCACTGTGTGCTAGAGCCTCTCATCAGTGTCCTTTTGATTCAGTGCCATCTTCAATTACCACATGGCGTTGGAAATGTTCTCCCACTCGGCTTTGCATGAAAATAAAGAAACAAATAGCTTCCGGTGATGTGCCGTGCTCTGGGTTTTCTCCTGAAGCCGAGCACTGTTCTGAGACACTGGTTTATTTAGTGAAAGTGAATGGAATAATAAAACCCTGTCTCTGCAGTTCTCACGCATGTTAAAGTCTAATGTTTAGCGTCAGGCGCTGAGATTTCTTTAGGCTTCATTATATAAATATTGATTTTGTTCGGCAGATGTTCGGAAACTGGACCTTCGGCACCTTGGTGTTCACCGTGATGGTTATTACAGTGACTTTAAAGGTAAAGGTGTATTTTATTTCATTAAATGTATGAATTAATCGCGATCTTCTCACACAGAGCTGACCACAGAACTACAACATGCTCTTCTCCGTCCACAGCTGGCCCTGGAGACACACTTCTGGACGTGGATCAATCACTTCGTCACGTGGGGCTCCATCGCCTTCTACTTCATCTTCTCGCTGTTTTACGGAGGAATCATTTGGTACCAAAACCCTTTCTTTTTTTTCAGAACGGCCTCGACACTCACCACAGATTAAGGTGTTGTCATTGGGGTGAAAAAAGCGACTCTGCTCGTCCAGGATGTTTTAAATGAAGAGCATCATCTCCGCTCGAGGGAGTCTTTACAGTCGTTTAAGGATATGGTGTTATTGTGTGCGCTGAGCTGCTGTTATGTCAGTGGGGTAGAGAATGTAGTGAGGAAGGAGGAAACCCACGCAGACACAGAGAGAACACACCACACTCCTCACAGACAGTCACCCGGAGGAAACCCACGCAGAAACAGAGAGAACACACCACACTCCTATCAGACAGTCACCCGGAGGAAACCCACGCAGACACAGAGAGAACACACCACACTCCTCACAGACAGTCACCCGGAGGAAACCCACGCAGACACAGAGAGAACACACCACACTCCTCACATACAGTCACCCGGAGGAAACCCACGCAGAAACAGAGAGAACACACCACACTCCTCACAGACAGTCACCCGGAGGAAACCCACGCAGACACAGAGAGAACACACCACACTCCTCACAGACAGTCACCCGGAGGAAACCCACGCAGACACAGAGAGAACACACCACACTCCTCACAGACAGTCACCCGGAGGAAACCCACGCAGACACAGAGAGAACACACCACACTCCTCACATACAGTCACCCGGAGGAAACCCACGCAGAAACAGAGAGAACACACCACACTCCTCACAGACAGTCACCCGGAGGAAACCCACGCAGACACAGAGAGAACACACCACACTCCTCACAGACAGTCACCCGGAGGAAACCCACGCAGACACAGAGAGAACACACCACACTCCTCACAGACAGTCACCCGGAGGAAACCCACGCAGAAACAGAGAGAACACACAACACTCCTATCAGACAGTCACCTGGAGGAAACCCACGCAGACACAGAGAGAACACACCACACTCCTCACAGACAGTCACCCGGAGGAAACCCACGCAGACACAGAGAGAACACACCACACTCCTCACAGACAGTCACCCGGAGAAAACCCACGCAGACACAGGGAGAACACACCACACTCCTCACAGACAGTCACCCGGAGCGGGAATCGAACCCACAACCTCCAGGTCCCTGGAGCTGTGTGACTGCAACACCTACCTGCTGCGCCACCGTGCCACACTTTATATATAAACACACATTGTCCGCTTTATTAGCTCCACTGGCTCTAACAGAGCAGCTCTGATGTGTCCCACGGTGAGAATAAAGCGCTTATGAATAGATGAATGAATGAATGAAAGGTTTTATATGATGAACTAGAGAGGAAAACTTGCATCATCGACCACAGCCCGCCCCCGGTCACACCCCTGTCACAAGAGCTCCAGTAGCACAGCATTTCACAGTCAACAGTCAGAAGATTTATAACTGAAACGCGTGACCTGTTCTGCCCCCTACAGGCCGTTCCTGCACACACAGGACATGTACTTCGTGTTCGTCCAGCTTCTGTCCAGCGGTTCGGCCTGGTTCGCCATCATCATCATCGTCATTACCTGCCTGTTCCCTGACGTCATCAAGAAGGTGTTTTACAGACACCTGCAACCCACCAGCACGCAGAAGAGCCAGGTGAGGTCCACACACTGATCGCACCGTTTTGCATGGCGTCATGTGGCCCACTCTTCCTTCAGTTTAATATCTGTACTACACTCGGCTCTCAGGCCACCCACAGGAAACTCACGCTAAAGAACGCATGTCACTCACGCCACAGCATGGCTTCACTCACACACACACACACACACAGAGGCTGGTTCTCAAACCTTGGCTGTGGGTGAAATGGGGAAGAATGTATAAATGTATGAATGATACACAACACATACAACAATGTACTGTCACTCAAACAGAACACATTCATTTTCAAAGTGGCGTAAACAACTCTGGATGCAGTGATGTTTAATTCGTACTTGTTAAACCGTGTTAAACCGGAATAACCGTGCTTTCTTTGGAATTCATTTGAATTCATGTTTCTTCTCTTCAAATGATGCACAGAAAAGTGACTAACGAAGCTAGGACTGCAGCTTTCACGCTGCTAAAAAAGGTCATGACATCACTATGTTTCACCAAGAGGGTTTTACAGCTCTTAATCGGCTGGGATCACACTTTTGGTTCCACGTCTGACGTTTCAGAACGAAGGCGAAGGGAACTAGGTTTAAAAACCAGTAAATAATGTTCTGCTTTTGTGTGGAGAGTAGGAACTGAACTACTTTATAAACATGGTGCTGTCTGGCGGCGTAGAAATGACTGTATATGAGACATGCACTGCTTTGGGTATAAAAACCATAACTTAATTACCTCACTAGTGCACTACGTAGGGTGCAGTGAGCCGTTTGAGACGCAGCCCCTCACACTCAGGGTCTATTTTAGAAACCACCGCTTCCTGTGGAAACTATAGACCACTGTTGTTTGTGATCTGTCCCAGAAACATCAGCAAACATCTCTCTTCAAAGAATCTAGTTCATCTGTTGCTCTGCATACTTTGTTACCCCTCTCTCCCCCTGTTCCTCAGCGCTCAGGACCCCCACAGAGCAGGTGTGATGTGGTGGTGGATCATTCTCAGCGCTGCAGTGACACTGACGTGGTGGTGGTGTGTTAGTGTGTGTTGTGCTGGTGTAGAGTGGATCAGACACAGCAGTGCTGCTGGAGTTTTTAAACCCCTCAGTGTCTGGACCGAGAACAGTCCACCGACCAAAAACATCCAGCCGACAGCGTCCTGTGTCACTGATGAAGGACTAGAGGACGAGCGACACACACCGTGCAGCGACAGATGAGCTACTGTCTCTGACTTTACATCTACAAGGTGGACCAACGAGGGAGGAGTGTCTCACAGAGTGGACAGAGAGTGGACACAGGGTTTAAAAACTCCAGCAGCACTGCTGTGTCTGATCCACTCTACACCAGCACAACACACCACCACCACGTCAGTGTCACTGCAGCGCTGAGAACGATCTCTGTTCTGAGGGGGTGTTTCTCTCATCATCGTAAAAGCGCTGTTATTGATGAGGAGTAAAGCTTGCGTTACTTAAAGCTCATGGTGTGTTCTTCAGAAATCGAGTGTGAATTCCTCGCACCGCCGCTCACACACAGCAGGTGGGCGGTTCACCACCAGAAGAAGACTGTGTTGATATGTTACCCACAGTTGCGCTGGTTGTACGATGATGCAGATAAAGGCCTGGGTGGTTTTTTGTGGCGGTGGCGCCTTCTTCCTGAGAAGGAACCCAGCCGTGTATCTGGGTCAGTCAGAGGTTGTCAGAATAGAAGAGTTGTTGTTTAAATGATTCGGAGCTTGCAGGACTCTTATAGAGAACACTCTGAATGTGAATGTGTTCGCTGCATGTACAGAAAGTGCTGTGAATGTTTCTGTTGAAGTCTAAAAGTAATTATGAATCATTCTGTTATGAATTACTTAGCGACTGCTTTGTGTTTTCCAGTGTCTGTTGTTTTTTATTACGTTAGCAGTATGAATTATTCTGTAACTACTACACATTATCATCCAGTGACGGCTCGGTGTGATTTCACAGCGACTCTGAAATATTTATCAACTCTTAAATGATTCTGTAAACACTGTATATTTTGAATCATTCCTTTTCCTGTTTGAATGATTCTGTAGCTCAGTGAAAGCTCAGTGAAGGGTTAAGGCTGACTCTCGCCGCTGGGCGAGGTGTGGCTGGTGTGTTTTACTGCTGTGTAAACACTCACGCAGGTGACGTTTCTCTCAGAGCTGCAGCAGTCAGACGTGTGTTTGTTCTCTTCTCTTTGTTTCCTGTTTCCTGTCTGTGTCATAGTGAGAGCTCTCGTTTGCAGTGTGTCTCTCTGTCTCCCTCTCTCTCTCTGCCTTCCTCTTTCTCTCTATATCTCCCTCTCTCTCTCTGTCTCCCTTCCCCTCTCTCTCTGTCTCTCTGTCTCTGTCTCCCTCTCTCTCTGTCTCCCTCCCTCTCTCTTTCTCTGTCTGTCTCCCTCTCTTTCTCTGTCTCCCTCCCTCTCTCTGTCTCTCTCTCTGTCTCTGTCTCCCTCTCTCTCTGTCTCCCTCCCTCTCTCTTTCTCTGTCTCCCTCCCTCTCTCTTTCTCTGTCTCTGTCTCCCTCTCTCTCTGTCGCCCTCTCTCTCTCTCTCTCTCTGTCTGTCTGAACGTCTGTGTGGATTTTTATTTGTGCTTGTTGTGTGTGTGAGTATTGCTGAGTCAGGAGGAAAGATGCCAAGATATGTGTGTGTGTGAGAGAGAGAGAAAAAGAGAGAATCTACTGTAGAGTCTAAAATAGTCACACACACGTGGGATGGGATTCAGTAAGAGGTTAGGAATTAATAATTGTAATAGAATTTATAATGAATGAATGAATGACTGAATGAAGTAAAGTAAATATGTTCAATGATTGCATTAAATAAATAAAAAAATAAATAAATGAGTAATAAATTCGTCAGAAACAAGGTCCAAAGTGTCAGGCCCATCATGACTCTCTTCTGTCGAATGCCTGTTTCTGTGTGTATACATCTGTATTTGTGTGTGTGTGTGTTTTGTGTTTCTCTCTTGTCTTTGTCCTTTATTCTGACCCTGTGTTTGACCTGCTCTCGCTCTGTAGATGTACTCCAACCGCGTCGCTATAGGTGACGACTTCATCGCTCTGCAGCCGCTCTCCAGAGCCAAGAATCAGCTCGGCAAGATTAGGTAGAGTAGGACGACCTACACCCCCAACCCCTCCATCGTCCCCTCCATCCTCCATCCCTCCATCCCTCCGTCCCTCGGTCTCGTGCTGCATGCTGTGGCCAAACTAACGAGTCCAGTAAAGGTGTGACGACTTATTTTCACTGAAAATAAGAGGCGCCTGAATGTAACGCATCTTGTTCTTTCAGCCGAACTCTCAGTGGGTGATAGTTAAGCTTCATTTCATTAGATTTATCCACTCCGGTCTGATTCCAGGCTTTTAGCTTGTTTTTCTGTTTAAAACACTTCTGTAAAGGTTCAGTTTCCTGACGGTGTGGAGGCCGTGATGCCCACAGTTTCAGGATCAATACTTAGTTTTGAATTCAGAGCCATTATTTTGATTATTATTTTTGTGTACAGTGTGTTATTAATTCATTAAAAGCCCAATAATTGAAGCCCCACGTGGCTGGTGTCTGACACACATCTCCCCAGAAGAACAGAGAGCCATTTAACCCTTAAATAACCAGCGCTCAGGAGACTGCCGTGAGCAGAAGAGGGAGGATGAACAAGAAAGTGAGAGAAAGAGGAAGGGAAAGGATCAAATAAAACAAGCTGAAGTCACACACTTCACTCTGCATGCCTTTACAGCCTCAAACCTGCATGATGTATAAGCTCTGTCTGTTTCTGTGGCTGAGACACAGCGACCTGCAGCATGACCCTGAGAGTAACTCCCAGTCACCGGCACGGCGCTCTGTGGATTTACAGATGCAGGTGTCCTCGTGTGTCCATGGTTTTAGTGACCTGTGGTTGACCTTGGTTATGAACATATTCAACCGTCTTAATTAATTTTCCCTGACCTCAGTATCAAAGTCTCTGAAGTTACAGCAGCTTTCACGTTTGTTTTTATCCGACTATTTTGCGGGGGGATCAGTGCTAGTGGAAAAAGCGAGTCGAGCTGATCCCATACGTTGGAAAAGCACCATTATTTTACAGTGATATCACTGCCATAAAAACATCTTAAAATAACAGTGATATTGTTTATTGCAATTAATTCTAGGACAACATTTAAACCACAGAAAATCCCTATAGCGACAGGCCTTGGGTTCGGTGTTTCCCGCAGCTCCATCTGCAGAACGTCTTGGAGGATTGGCGGATACGGGGGGGAACTGCTGTTCAGATACGTCTTTATAGTCACTGCAGCACGACCCCACTCTTTCATCCCAGAGCTTCAGATCAGCCCTTGTTTTTAGTGGATGCTTTTTTCGTTTGTTTTTGTTTAATCCACTTGCTTGTGTTGGATGCCGTAAAGCTGGCGTTTCTTTCCTAAGCCGCATGCTGCTGATGCACAGCGATTAGTTTTGTGTATTTCATTGCTGTGAGCACAGAAAATGATCTCCCTTCCATGTGACACATGACATCAGCTAATAACAGGTTAAATGCCTTGTTTTTATACTGATATTTAATAGCAGTAATCTATGTATCAGTAATAATAATGAAATAGCCGTTATACTGACACCTAGTGGCCTGGCTCACCTTTGGAGCAGAAACAGGTCCAGGGTCTCAGAGCTGATGAAACCAAAGAGAGGCTTTCTGCAGTGGAATGGGGCCGTTTTCTTGCTCACGTTTGCGTTTATTTCGCACATCTCTCCTGTTTTCTCCCGTCCACGAGCCTTAACCAGCTGTTTTGTTCTTCCAGATGGAAGAGGATAAAGTTTCAGTCGGCTCAGAATATGACTCTGCTGAAAGCAGGGACGGAGGGGAGGACAATTGGCAGCTGTTAGCTGCTTCTGCTTCCTCCAGCTTTGATGCAGCACTTCCTCACGCCTAGGTAGTACTGCCCAGTATAGAGCCGAGTGTGTGTGTGTGTGTGTGTGTATGTGAATGAGTGTGTCTGTCTGTGTGTCTGTCTGTCTGTCTGTGTCTGTCTTTGTGTGTCTGTGTGTGTCTGTCTGTGTGTGCGTGTGTGTGCATGTGTCTGTCCGAGTGAGTGTGTCTGTGAGTGTGTGTGATTGTTTGTGTGTGTGAGTGTGTGTTCATGTGCATCTGGGTGTGTGAGTGAGTGTGTGTCAGTGTTTGTGTGTGTGTGTCTCTGAGTGAGTGTTTGTGTGTGTGTCTGTGTGTCTGTCTGTCTCTGTGTGTCTGTCTCTGTGTGTCTGAGTCTGTCTGTGCGTGTGTGTCTGCGTGTGTGTGTCTGTCTGTCTGTCTGCGTGTGTGCATGTGTGTGTCTGTCTGAGTCTGTGTGTGTTTGTGTGTGTGTGTGTGCGTGCGTGTGAGTGTGTGTCTGTCTGAGTCCGTGTGTGTGTGTCTGTCTGTCTGTCTGCGTGTGTGCATGTGTGTGTCTGTCTGAGTCTGTGTGTGTTTGTGTGCGTGTGTGTGTGTGTGCGTGTGTGTGTGTGTCTGTCTGAGTCTGTGTGTGTGTGTGTGTGTGTGCATGTGTGTACGTTCATCACCTTGTCATCTCTTTATCGTCCCCTGTCCTCGACCCCTGTCACAGACTGGAGCCTGATGGAAACATGTTTTATTTCAGTTTTTTGTCCTGTTTTTCTGTAAATGTTGCGTTTATGAATCCTTCACCTTCGTGCCTTAAACAGATCTTTCAGAATCTCATCAGTGCGCATGCTTTTAAACCAGTTTGAAGTCATATTTTTGATTATCGTCATGTTTTTTTTTTCTTTTGTATCCTTTATTGATTTTCTTGTTTATAAAGTTTCTTTTGTAACTGTTTCTGTTGCTTTTTCATCACCAATAAATGGATACTGACTCAATAACTACACTGCAGCTAATGTAATTTTAGGAGTCTTGCCCAGGGTCTCTTGATGTTGTGGAATGTGCGCGGACGGACACTCTGTCATTTTGTGAGCTGCGTTGGTATCTGCTACTAAACAAATTAATTCTGTAGGTTGGAGCAAGATGTAAAAGGCAAATGAAAGCATAAAGCAGTAATTTAACTTGTTAAGAAAAGTTACATTTGTAGGTGGATTGACCAGAGGAGGGTACGTCCATTCATTCATTATCTGTAACCCTTATCCAGTTCAGGGCGGCGGTGGGTCCGGAGTCTACCAACACAGACACAGGGAGAACACACCACACTCCTCACAGACAGTCACCCGGAGGAAACCCACGCAGACACAGGGAGAACACACCACATTCCTCACAGACAGTCACCCGGAGGAAACCCACACAGACACAGCGAGAACACACCACACTCCTCACAGACAGTCACCCGGAGCGGGACTCGAACCTATAACCTCTAGGACCCCTGGAGCAGTGTGATGTTTTGTCTTCTGTGAACACTCTCTGGTTCTGAAGCCTGTGATACAAATTTTAGACGAGGAGAGCGAAGGTGTCCTCACCCCTTTCTATCAGAGCAGCATTAACCCTTTCAGCAGTGTGTAAGACAGAATTAACAGGACCCTGTTGATGTGTGGAGACGCTCCCGGAGCTGAAAGCTGATTTGTGACTCGGCACATTTCATTTTAGCGCAGATTAAACCCGAGCGTCCGGGCGCAGGGGCTCCGTATTTCTTCAGTCGTCCTGCAGTTTCACCGTGGAGGTCAGTGTGATTAGAGCCGCTCGTTTACGGCCGGACACCGACGACTCTGTTTACAGTCACAACAGCACGAGGACAAACGTCTCCACGCTTTAATCTCTCCGTACGGACGCTGTCCCGCCGCGGTCCATCTGCAGCAGAGCTGCTTCACAGAGAGGTGTTAATAACTCACACTCAGCTCATTTCTGACGAAACGTTTATTAAACCAGCAGCTGCTGAGCTTTCTGTGAAACAGAAATAAGACCAGAGCTCGTCTCTCTGTGCATTTCCACTTTATTACGCTGTATATTTTATAAAACAGGACACAATCATTTTTAACCAGTTTACTTCCTGTAGAGTCCAGGGTTTCCCTCGTCATTAGAAATATCCTGTGTCTGTTTTATTTTTTACTGTTTCTCACCTATTTTTCTTCCATTTTTTTTTATTTTGATGCCAGGTACCTCACAGAACTGGCTTTTCACTCATTCACTCATTCATTCACTCACTCTCGCATTTATATTGTGTGTATTCTTTATTTGTTTCTTTGTCTGCTTTTAATTGCATTTTTTTTAAATGGAAAGCACCTAATGGAACGCTGTATTGTAACTCTTTCACTCACTCACTCACACACATTCACTCACTCAGAAACACACTCACTCTTTCACACACTCGCACACTCACAGACACATACACTCACTCACTCAGAAACACACTCCCTCTTTGACACACAAACACACACGTTCACCCACTTATATATATCCACTCACTCTCTCACAGTCTTTGTCACTCACTCATTCACACAGTCAATCATTCTCATGCTCATCCATTCACATATTCACACATTCACTCACTCACTCACATACTCACACATTCACTCACTCACACATTCACTCACTCACTCACACATTCACTCACTCACACATTAACTCACGTACTCACACATTCACTCACTCACATTCATTCACTCACTCACTCACACATTCACTCACATACTCACACATTCACTAGTCAAACATTCATTCACTCACATACTCGCACAATCACTCACTCACTCACATACTCACACATTCACTAGTCAAACATTCTCTCACTCACATACATACTCGCACAATCACTCACATACTCGCTCACTCACTCACTAACTCACTCACTCACATACTCACACATTCACTCACTAACTCACTCACTCACATACTCACACATCCACTCACACACACACACACACATTCACTCACTCACTCATTCACATATAGTCAAACATTCTCGTGCTCATTCACTCACTCACATACTCAAACATTAACTCACACATTCACTAGTCAAACATTCTCTCACTCACATACATACTCGCACAATCACTCACTAACTCATTTACTCACACATTCACTCACTCACATACACATTCACTCACTCACACATCCACACACATTCACTCACTCACTCATTCACATATAGTCAAACATTCTCGTGCTCATTCACTCACTCACATACTCAAACATTAACTCACATACTCACACATTCACTAGTCAAACATTCTCTCACTCACATACATACTCGCACAATCACTCACATACTCGCACACTCACTCACTAACTCACTCACTCACTCACTCACTCACATACTCACACATCCACTCACACACACACACATTCACTCACTCATTCACATATAGTCAAACATTCTCGTGCTCATTCACTCACTCACATACTCAAACATTAACTCACATACTCACACATTCACTAGTCAAACATTCTCTCACTCACATACATACTCGCACAATCACTCACTAACTCATTCACTCACATACTCGCACAATCACTCACTCACTCACATACATACTCACACATTCACTCACTCACTAACACTTTCACTCACAAACTCACTCACTCACCCATTCACTCACTCACTCACTCACTCATTCACATATAGTCAAACATTCTCTCACTCACATACATACTCGCACAATCACTCACTAACTCATTCACTCACTCACTCACTCATATACACATTCACTCACTCACACACTCACATACACACTCACTCCTGAAGTACACACTGAAATCCTCTACAGGGAACATGGCTTTATTTGATGCTGTGGTCAATAGTGACGTATCCACACGAGTGTGGAGTGTTGACAGCGCCTCTGTTTGGTGTTTATTACGTTATAAATATATAACACATGAGAGTGACAGAAGAACTCATACAGAAACCATTTACATTTTTAAATATTTAATTTATTCTTTAAACAATAACAATCCTCTGACTCTGGGCCTTTGTCTGAAAAATTGAATGTTAGCATTTTCTCAGCACATTTCCTTCAGAGAAGTTTCTCGTGACAGAAAACCAGGGCTGATTCAGTTCTCAGAGCCGTGAGCCCTCGCGAGACACCGCGGAGAGAAAGGGGAGATGGAGAGATGCCCTGACACCCTTCTGTGCTTAGTCAGGAGGAAGAGGAGGATGAGGATTTGGCCGAGAATCCGATTACAGCAGTTTACCATCGAACAGTGGACTTCTGCTTGGTGCAGCTTTCTGTTCAGAGCAGTGTGTGAAAGTCTGCACTAAACCTGCCTCAAAGTATGTGGACACCCCCCGGATGAGGACTGCAGGCCTCCCATCGCACCGTTGGGCCGTGGAGACGTGTTCACTGGAGCGATGGGGTCGGTTTAATCTCCCTCAGATCATACTCTCAGGGCTGAATGCAGTCAGATCCTCACAGCAATGTTCCAACCTCAAGTGTAAGGTTTAATGTTGTCTGTAGAAGCACGCATTCATTCAGAACACAAGCAGGGGGCCAAAACCCATGCACACGGCTGTGTATGCGGCATGTGTTCCGCAGTGAGGGGGGTGTAGAGTGACAGACGTAGACAATACAGCCTCCTCTCTGCTGTGGAGGTGTAATTTAATCTCATGGTGTGGACATGCACAGGCCAAGGACAACCTTCAGGGCAGCGTCCATCACTTCTATTGATCGCTTTACCTTCATTTCTTTATTCCAACGCAACACTCACTGCAGAAAATGATGTTTTCTCAGGGGAACGCACCCTAAACACAGTCCATATTTAATATTACAGAGGAGGAGATGTTTGTAGAAGTGTTTTTAGATTGTTCCTTGCTCAATGTGAGTGATTTTATTCAGCGAAAGTGTCTTTGACACTTGAATAATGATAATAAAAGCATCTTCAGACTGCAGTGTGTGTCCCGACCGAGGGCCGCTTGCTCTGAACTGTTCTGGAGCCAGGGGTTGAACCTGTCTCTGTTCCTTCTGAAGTCAGCGGTCCTGGGGGTTCTCTTTAAGTGAGTGTGTGGTCGGCTGCACGTGTGGGGCTCTGTGATTGGTTCGTTTTGTAGCGTGACTGCTCTGACTTCACATCACGTTCGTTTCCAGGGTTCTTGGCGCATGGTGGAAGGCCACGTGTCCAAAAAAGTGCTGTTCTGTTCTTCAGAATCAGCCCAGAGTTCTGCAAACCTTCGCACAGAGGAGAGAAATAACAAGCCTCTCCCTCAAACGAGACCAGAACGGTGCCGTGGTGTTGACTGGAGAGTTCAGAAAGAGTGGAAAAGCCAATTTTTCTAAATAAAACGGTTCAGAAATAGATATTTATCTCCAGATATATTCATAATACAAGTGAAATTGTCCAGAAATAGGTGAATAATCTTACATTCATTGTCTGTAACCCTTATCCAGTTCAGGGCGGCGGTGGGTCTGTAGTCTACCCGGAATCACTGGGCGCAAGGTGGGAACACACCCTGGAGGGGGCACCAGTCCTTCACAGGGTGACACACACTCACACATTCACTCACACACTCACACCTACGGACACTTTTGAGTCTCCAATCCACCTACCAACGTGTGTTTTTGGAGCGTGGGAGGAAACCGGAGCACCCAGAGGAAACCCACGCAGACACAGGGAGAACACACCACACTCCTCACAGTCACCCGGAGGAAACCCACGCAGACACAGGGAGAACACACCACACTCCTCACAGTCACCCGGAGGAAACCCACGCAGACACAGGGAGAACACACCACACTCCTCACAGACAGTCACCCGGAGGAAACCCACGCAGACACAGAGAGAACACATCACACTCATTAATCTTACAATATTAATACATTAGTCTCAGATTCAGAAATAAAAGAGAGGTTTATTAGACGTAAAGCCACCGTTTCATCACTGAGCACCAAAAGTAACAGTGTGTAAAGTGTTCATTCTTAAAATGCATGTTATGTAATGTTTAATATAAAAATATATTATTTAATTTAGGGTTTTATAATTTAATATTGTTTAATAAATGCTCACTGAGTGGTAATTGTTCTAATGACTGAGATTAATGATCCCTTCTTTCTGTTCTTCCCCTGCTTTTATTTATTTCATTCTTGTTCTTTCTTTCATTTTTTCTTTTTCCATTTTCCTCCTTCTTTCTTTCCCCATGTGTCTTTGCCCTCTTTCTGCTGTTCTTTTCTTTGTTTCATTTTTCTGCATGTTGTTTTCCTTCATTTCCATGTTGTTCCTAACTTCTTTTCTTTTCTCTCTCTCGCTCTCTCTCTGTCCGTCTCTCTCTCTCTCTCGCTCGCTCTCTCTGTCTCTCTCTCTCTTTCTGTCTCCCTCTCTCTCTCTCGCTCTCTCTGTCTCTCTCTCTCTTTCTGTCTCCCTCTCTCTCTCTCTTTCTGTCTCCCTCTCTCTCTCTCGCTCTCTCTCTGTCTCTCTCTCTCTTTCTCTCTCTCTCTTTCCCTCTCTGTCTGTCTGTCTCCCTCTCTCTCTCTCTGTCTGTCTCTCGCTCTCTGTCTCTCTCTCTTTCTCTCTCTCTCTCTCTCTCTCTCTCTCTGTCCCCCTCCCCCTCTCTGTAGTGTGTGGAGCTGTATGGGGGGGTCAGCTGTATGGACTCTGTCTGCTGTTTCTCGGAGCCTGGTCTCTGCTACTCGAGGTTCCTGTCGATGTTGGAGCGACTGATCGGCCGCTGCGACCCTCGACCTCAAAGGTGTGACCTGTCTCTCTCTCACTTCTGCTGCAAAAACCCCGCCTACAAACTGGAGCGAGAGGACTAGTGAGACACACACCGTCCCGATGACTTCTGCACCTCTGTAGCCGGGAGGGGGAGGGAAGGGGGAGGGGTTAGAAATGAACTCGCCTTTAATAAGATCCATAGTTTGATCAGTTATGAACTACATTGATTTTCCTGATGTTGGGAAGGTCTCTGGTTATTCATCACTGTCCTGAGACAAAAACCTCGTATCTCAGAAGAAAGCCTTTAAACCGCACAGGTGTCAGCTGTAAACACAGAGATGGAGAGTGTTTTTGGTGTCTGTGGTGAATGGAAACAGCCGTCCACTGTCGTCCACTGTCCCCCACTGTCCACTGTCCACTTTCCCCCACCGTCCACTGTCCACTTTCCCCCACCGTCTACTGTCCCCCACTGTCCCCCACTGTCCACTGTCCCCCACTGTCCACTGTCCCCCACCGTCTACTTTCCCCCACCGTCTACTGTCCCCCACCGTCCACTGTCCACTTTCCCCCACCGTCTACTGTCCCCAACTGTCCACTGTCCCCCACCGTCTACTTTCCCCCACTGTCCACTGTCGTCCACTGTCCCCCACCGTCCACTGTCCCCCACCGTCCACTGTCTCCCACTGTCCACTGTCCTCACTTTCTGTGAGGGGCTTTTAGAGGAGGACTGTCCCCTGTCCCCTGCTCTGAGTCTTTGTCTAAAATAAAAACACCTCTATCTCTGTGTTTACATCACTTTATCGTGAAGAATCCTTCAAAACTCCCCTTTATTGTTTTTAAATGTGAGAAATTACACTTGAAACACATCTGGTTCTTTAAGTCAAATAAATCTGGAGTGGAGTAAACGAGGTTGTTTCCTCCTGACAGTGACGACGCGAGGCTCTGGCTGCACTTAGGAATCTCTCAGAAGCCATGAGGATAATCTAATCACGTCTGTCCCTCTCAGCTTTGTGTCTTTTTCGTCCGTCTGTCGTCTCCTCTCTGAGCCGCGTGTCTCTGGCATGTTTTCCGTGCTGCAGTTGGTGTGTCTCCCTGATCTCTCAGTGTGGTCAGTTTAATTTGGGTTAGGAAGCACACATCAGATCATTTTTATGCAAGCTGAATGTCGATGATAAGATGCAGCCTGTTGAGCATCGTCGTTTTAGTGGATCAGAAACGTTAGTCTTGTTTGTGTGCGTTTATTAACAGCATGCAGCTGTAAAGCACTCGTAAACCTCCGCTCCTCCCGGTTCTGTCCTAATCTGTGTGTTTTCAGCGCTTTAGGAAGCCTCTAGAGTGTCCGAAAGCTGTGAGACAAGCACTCAGACTTTCTTAATGCTATTACACTGCCACCCCAGCAGGGGGCGAGGGCGAGCCTAAGGGTGGGCAACGACATCGCTGTGACCTTTTTGCATTCATACCCCATTTATACGCCGCTTCTCAAAGTCTCAGCAGAATCCCTTGGTATGAGCAGAGCCAGCTTGTGACATCACTGAAAAGGCTCCGCCCCTTCGGAGACGGAAAATATTGTTTACCGAAATCGTGAGCAGGACACGAAGGACATTCCTCAAATCTCTTGGAACGTAGGCTGTTACAGATCCGTTAAAATTTTAACACCCCTCCGAAGGACGTGAGGTGTCTAACAAGGAGTTTTTCAAATTAAACGTAATTCGTAACTCAGCTACACAACAAAGATATGTACAGCGCCCCCTGCTGTGAGTTCACCGCCAGGTCGACTGAGGTTTTAGTGGCGTCCTGTCAATCTTCACCTAGAGACGGTAGCTTTTAAAGGAACCCGGTTGTTTGTGGGTGGGGCTTGGGCATGCGAGTAAATAACAGCCTGTAAACAACAACAACAACAGAGACCCCTCAGAAACCCTCGATATCAGAGTTTGTTGATAAGTATCGAAGTATCGTGATGTTTTCCCGTATTGCCCACCCTCAGGCAAGAGGAGGAAGCCCTCGGTGTGTTTGCCACAGCCAAAATAAACCAAGGGACCACATCACGAAGCGAGAGACACGGGGAAACTGTAGAACTGTCGTCTAAAAGGATTTCTCTTCTTCATTCGTCTTTGTTTAAACTTCAAACTCCAAGCCTTACCGAAGATGAAGGGTGTGATTAATGCACTGGGGCTGCCTTTGGTGTGTTTTTTTTACGATCGGTGGTGGGTTACAGAGCGTGCGACTAGACACTAGACACTTTCCCTGCTTTGCTGCTATTTCTGTCCTCCTCCTCACTGCTTTTCTATCGTTCACTGACAGATCAGATAATGGTTTTGAAATCTCAGACGGTTGCTGTCCAAGAAAAGCACGTATCAAAGAAGTAGCTCCGCTGTTAACAAACAACGTAAAGAACAGCCGGTGTGTTCCCGACAAACGGAGCTAACCCTAGAAACAATGAAAATCTCCAATAAACAAACACCTGCTTTCCTTTGGACAGCGAACAAAGTCCCTCTCACTACCGCCTTCTTTCTGTTTTCCCAAAAAAGTCGGAGGAGGTTTAAAGTGTGGTTCTGGGCCAGGGGAGCCACGTTCGGACTCAGCATACGCTCCAGTATCCCTGATGTATCTGTATTTAATCTGCTTTATGACGTACTACTGAATGCATAAAGCCTCCACTCAAGATCTTAAAACGGTTGTCCTCATCTGAGAGGAACGTTTGATTGTGCATGTCCCCCTCCCCCTCTTCCCCCCTCGAAATACAATGATAATAATAATCTAAAGCTGGTAGAGAGCCTGACGTATTCATCATTGTATCCTCGCTCTTGCTCTGCCTGTAGCATGCGTCTCGATATATGACATGATATGATATGATTACGTTTCATTCCAAGGGGAGTTTTTTTTCGTCGTCTTTTTGATGGCGATTTCTAAGCGCCCCCTGGTGGTAGATCTTTGCGGCCGGTGAAAACTCCGACTCTTATTTTGAAGGGCTGTCCATTTAGGTTCTTACAGGTTTTATAGCAACCCTCTATATGCTTTAGATATTTTTCTATGAGCTGTGCGTTTTTAAGATGTGCACTTATCTATTTTACTGTCTGTGTTATGTATGAACCGGAGTTACCTGCGGAACCTGGTGATGTCAGAACCCAGAGATGGAGAGTGTGGACCGGGTGAAGTGCAGGGATGTGTTGCAGTGAAGGGAGATGATGTTAATGTCGGGTTCCACAGACTTCAGAACCACGTTGCGTTTTAAAAAGCTGAAGTGTGAAGAACGGCGCTTGTTTGTCTGTGTTTTGCATGTTGTTCATTAACCCATCCTTCACTAACATGTCATCTCTCTCATCCCTCCATCAGCTGGGCCTCTCACTGAAGGCTGAGAAAGCACGGTGTTTAATGAAGGAGAGTCCAGTTCTGGTTCTGGAGGCGTTTGGTCCAGTGCGGTTTAGTCATTTCTCTGCTCAAACGCTTCTGATTCAAAATAAGAGCCGATTAAAAGCTGTAAACACCAGCTGTGAACATGAGCAGGTCCCACTCTCCTGGAGAGCCTGCTTCCCACAGCTTTGCTGTGAGGATTTGATGGCATTCGGCCACTCCAACTCAATCCCAAACGTGTTCACAGCTCAGTGCTGGAGGACTTTATTCCCCTGTGGTCTGACCTCAGGCTCATGTGCAGCTGCTCCAGAGCGCCTCTACTTTCTGTGGAAGCTCTGTGATCTCAGTTTAGCGTCGTTTAGAAAGATGTGTGTGTGTGTGTGTGTGTTTGAGCAGAGATGTGGCTAAACTGAGCTGATTTATAGAACAGGAATTAAGGCAGTATTTTAGCACTTGTCCTGCCCCCACAGCTCACTGCTGCCCCCTATCATTCATGCTTCCAGATCATGGAGGGACCCAGACCCTTTCTACTCCAACGACCGCAGCATCCTGACACTTTCGCCCATGGAAGCTACTCACTGCTAACGGAGCCTCATCCCTCCGTCCCGCAGAGGAGCTTCTGTCTCTCCGGAAATAACCCGGACCTCCAGACTGACCCCAGGGGCAGGATGCTTCACAGTTGTCTCCCGTCCCAGAACCTTTTTGCACTTGAATCTGTTCTGCTTCTGTCTTTTCTGAGGAAGCTAGGGGTCCCACTGAGGCCACGTGTCCCCTCCTCTTTAACAGTGCACCGCGGGCATCGCTCATAAGGCCATGACACCATCGTAACCTTTCAAGCCGTTTCTGTGGTCACCTCATGCCCAAATAAGGAGTTCCAGGTCTAAGTTGGACTACTCTTTGAAGCGGTAAACAAATCGGCTCCAGAGCAGATACCGTTCGTTGTATTCTGAAGGATCCTCGGAATTTTGAGGTCATTAGAGTCCAAATACACACCTCAACAAACTACCCCCTGCCCACCACACACACACACACCAGCATGCTGGGTTCAGAGGTTGGGCTCCAGTTTGAGGAGCTGCTGTTGGTTTATAACAGCGCTGGAGTTTAACAGTGGACTCTCTCTCAGTGTGACGTCATTTCAGTGTTAGCTTTCACTTGTAGCATGTAGCGTATGTAGCAATGTTGATATTGAAGTCTTTACTGAGCCTTAATAGAAGAGAATTTCAAACAACACATTCATTTCTGTCACTGGGAAATCCTGGCCCATCCACATCTCCTTATATGGACAGGAACTCCTAATATGGGCATCTAACGCAGACCAGGAACTCCTAATATGGGCATCTAACGCAGACCAGGAACTCCTAATATGGGCATCTAACGCAGACCAGGAACTCCTAATATGGGCATCTAACGCAGACCAGGAACTCCTAATATGGGCATCTAACGCAGACCTGGAACTCCTAATATGGGCATCTAACGCAGACCTGGAACTCCTAATATGGGCATGTCGCTCATTAGTGCGTCAGCGTTTATAGACGTAGGTCTGTGACAGTGTCATGTCGCCTTCTGACCGATGGCCTGCAGCAGTGTTATTCCTCTTCTTTTTTTACCCGATGTTTAAAAGGTACGAAGGGCCAGAGCAGTGTAGCTTTAGCCATTTATGAAGTCCAAAACACACCTCTTGTTTTTTAAGAAAGGAAGGATGTCTCTGTAGCGCCACCTGAAGGAGAAACTGGCCTCATCTGCAGCTTCACTGGCATCAGCCTTCTTCAGCCATTTGCCTGCGTCCGCTGTCCGTCCGAGAGGTTTTTATACGGCCCCTGGTTCCACTGATGTTTCTAAATCTCTCTGAAAACAGCGAGGGGACCTCAGTACGTTTTATTTGCTGAAAGTTAGTTGTCAGAAATACATTAATTTAAAGAACTGTTCTAGACTCTGTAAGGTTTATAAATAATTTATTACTGTTATTATTACATCAGCAAAATCAACCCAGAATGTCCAGCGCTCTGAGGATGAGGGGGTCCTCCGTCTTCAGTTTGAAGACCACTGAACCAGGGGCGTCCAAGCTTCATCTCACTGCTGTATTTTATTTGCTCTCGTTCACCAAGAGCTTTATTTCTCACCATCACTCTGTCGCTGTCTCCTTCATCTTCATTGTTGTCAGTCACTAACCTGTTACCTGCTCGTTTGTGGTGTGTGTGTGTGTGTGTGTGTGTGTTCTTGTCTTCCTGAGCGAGGCTGCAGCTTGTCTGTGGTTCTGTGGTTCTCCTCAGATTTTTAAGAGGCCTTTTTTGGTTCCTTTGATGGGAAGTCAAAGGCTGAGCGTCGTTGAGACAACCGTTTTAAACTTGCTCCACTCAGCTCCGACGCATGATCATTTTCAGGTAGAAATAACAGGAACGCGCCGCCGTGGCCCTCCACTCGCGGCCCCGGATCAATGAAGACCTCGTTTGGAAGAGACTGTGTCGCTCTCAGAACTAATCACTTATTTTCCACCTTTTGAAAGTGTCCACTCCCTTTTTACAACAGAATTTCCAGAGTTCCCTCCAGTGGAACCAGAAGTCTCCAACACACAGCCAGCTTTTTATTCCCACTCCAGTCTCTACAGAGCGATGATGATGATGGAGGACAGTGGACAGCGTCCTGTACGTCCCTCTCCACCAGGACTGGGTTTAAACACCTCCCCCTTCTCCACACTACACTCAGACACCAGCCCTGTGTCCCCCACCGTCTACTGTCCCCCACTGTCCACTCTCCCCCACCGTCCACTGTCCACCACCATCTACTGCCCCCACTGTCCATTGTCCCACGTCGTCCACTGCCCCCCACCGTCCATTGTCCCTCGTCGTCCACTGCCCCCCACCCTCCACCACCGTCCACTGCCCCCCACCGTCCATTGTCCCTCGTCGTCCACTGCCCCCCACCCTCCACCACCGTCTACTGCCCCCACTGTCCATTGTCCCACGTCGTCCACTGTTGCCTACTGTCCATTGTCCCACCCTCCACCACCGTCTACTGCCCCCCACCGTCCACTGTCCCCCACCGTCTACTGTCCCCCACTGTCCATTGTCCCACCGCCCCCCACCGTCTACTGCCCCCCGCCGTCCACTGTCCCCCACTGTCCATTGTCCCACCCTCCACGACCGTCTACTGCCCCCTACTGTCCTCACTTTCTCTGAGGGGCTTTTAGAGGAGGACGTCTGGTTCCACTGTCTCCTGTCCTGAACGCTCTGGAAGTTTCTCTAAAAGCAATGAATAGAACAAATCTGTAAAGGTATTGTTTTGGACACAAACGAGAACGTCCCTAACTCTGACGTACAACATTTCTGTTGTAAATATTCACTGTGTAAACAGCAGCTTGAACTTTCAAAACGGTGGATAAAAGGTTTGATCTGAAAGTGTCGATACTCTCTCGTTTATACACAGATCAGCCATAATATTAAAACCACCTCCATGTTTCTACACTCACTGTCCACTCCGGTCTCTCTGTAGTTCTTCTATTACAGGCTGTAGTCCATCTGTTGCTCTGCATACTTTGTTAGCCCCCTTATCCCCTGTCTTGTGCTGGTGCGAGTGGATCAGACACAGCAGTGCTGCTGGAGTTTATAAACTCGAGTCCACATGCCTTCATTAGTGGTCACAGGACAGGTGTCAGTTCGGTGGACTGTTCTCAGTCCAGACACTGAGGAGTTTAAAAACTCCAGCAGCACTGCTGTGTCTGATCCACTCTACACCAGCACAACACACACTAACACACCACCACCACGTCAGCGTCACTGCAGCGCTGAGAATGATCCACCACCACATCACACCTGCTCTGTGGGGGTCCTGAGCACTGACGAACAGGGGGAGAGGTGGGTGATGAAGTATGCAGAGCCACAGACGGACTACAGCCTGTAATAGTAGAACCACAGAGAGACCGGAGTGGACAGGGAGGTTGTAATGTATCGGTGGATCGTGGACTCAGTGAAAATGTGAAATGAATGAGACACAGAAGTTCACTTTAATGAAGAGAATGTGCGACTGGTACAGAGTTGTTTATTTTCCTGTTTGTTGTTTATTTTCCTGTTTGTTTTTTTGAAAGGAAACGAAGGTACATTTTTATATCAGACGAGGAACTGTAATTATTTTTCTATCAGGGTGCGTTTCTCTTCTCGTCCGTCTCCTTCTCTTTTGTTTAATCTGTGCTTTGTTTCGCTTCACAGAGCCGTTCCCCAGAAGTGATGTTCTAGATAACGTTCTCCGAGCTGTTGGTTAATGTTCAGTACAGGAACGGTTCTGTGTCAGACGTGTGTTTGCTGTAGAGAACCCTGCGGTTCAGCGGACTTTTCAGCACTGAAGTCTAACACTTCTGCTCCTGGTAAAGCTTTCTTTTATGGTTCTTCAGGTTCTAGATATTAACTAGACAAGTGCCACACAGACTCCGGTGTATGAGATAATCCTCGGAACGACGCGGTCGGAAGAACCCACGCAGTTTCACTCAAATTATAACGAAATGCCAAACAGGTTCTAGATACAAACAGAACAAGTGCGTGGTATGATCTCCGAGGTACTGGATCATTGTTCTTGGTAAGATCTAGTGCAGTGTAATCGCAGTATGACGGTTCTAGATAACCACACTATGACTTACGTACTGTTCAGTAATTATTTTGGTAAAAAGTATTGGGGCCACAAGAAAATGATAAACCTACAGTACAGTTATCTAGAACCTGCACCGGTTTATCACCTGTAAACTCAAGAGTTTGTGTTTTTGCAGACATCGGAGAACCTTACTGAGGTTCTACTGGGTTCTCAACTCAAGACGTTGCAGTGAAACTGGTTTTGTTCGTATTTACCACATTCTTCCTTCAGATGTTTTACTCTGTCCTTTATCAGCTCTAATATCTAGAACCTGCTGGTGTTATCAGTTCCTCATTCGTACACTATTTCACCCAAAATCATTTCTTACGCAGCAATACAGACACTGTACCTCACACAGACTGTTATCTAGAACTTGTTTGACGTCTGCGTCTCGGCTGAGATCTGGAACCTGTTTGAAGACTGAACCACATTTCCTCTGTTATTATCTAGAACAAGTTTGGCATTTACCCCAGGATATTTACACAGCACTTTAAAGATCATACCTCAATTATCTAGAACCAGTTTACTTTAGTCAATCCGTCTCTGTCCTGTCCCTCAGTGCTGATCTAATGCTTGGGACTCCGTCTCTCACCTGGTTACTATCTAGAGCCTAAAGGGAACTATAAAAGAAGGTGGAACCCTGTTCCTCAAGCATTAGCAATAATAAGCCTCTCTCTCTGGAGCCGCGGCGTTCGGCCCAGTCGTGATGTCAGTTCATCTTTGTGTTTTATTTCCATCTGTTTGAACAGAACCAGACGTGTTACTGTAACCGTGCTCCGGACACTGAACGTGTTGCTGATGTTTATGAGAATTCTATTTACAGAATAAACCAGTTTTTTTACAAAATTAACTGACTTTGTGATTTATTTCTTGTGTTTTTGTGAGAGTGAGACCTTCTTGGACCGAGAGACTTCAGCCTGCTGGGAGTGGGGGATGACCGCAATAAAGCATTGTCCAGGACATAAATCCTGTATCCAGACGGCACTAAAATCACTGCGCGACACGTCCGGTTCTAGTGAGTTGTGTTGATTTTAGATATTTACAGAACTCACACTGATGCCTCCAGTGTTCTAATGAGGAAGGTCAGGCTTCTCCTGGTTTGAGTTTCTTTTTTCTGTGGATAATTCGATCCCAGGCTGGGCTTGAAGCGGACAATTTACCGTCCAGACCCAGTAAATGAGTAACTCAGTATCTACACACTAAATTGCGTCTGTGCACCCTTAAGCACCCATTCCAGAGGGTCTCTAGTGGATCCATGCCCTAGGAAAATACAGTCTACAATCTATGCTTTCAACCTGAGGTTTGTATAAATGGAGTTTTGTGAATTTCTCAGCGGAGGAGAGACAGACACAAACACTGCTTACCTGGACGGAAATAAAATCACAGAGGAACTCCTCTAAAATAAGTCATCACTCCAGGACCCTGTAGACTTTTAATCCCCTCCGAACACAGCTTTAGAGGCTGATAATGGTCTGTTTCCGTCAGTAATTATAGATTCATTAACCTCTGTGGTCTTTATTCACACTCTGAGCGGAGGAGATGAACCTCATACTTTTTGAAAGGTTTTTAATCACAGCAAACCCCTGCTCTGGCTTTATCCAGTCGAATCCCAAAAACACAGCCCATCATTTTTCCACTGTGGTAAGTTTTAAAGGCACAAGACGAGTGAAACTGAAGGAAAGAAAATACAATAGAAACTTTACAGATAAAAGGAACCCACATAGAACCCCATAGAAACAGCACACCCACCTACTCACTCTATCTAGAACAGAACTGAGGAACCTACATCCAAGGGATCTTTAACTATCAGGTTAAAGGTAATGTTCCTAGGGTTTGATTGGTTGATGCTGGTTACCCAGGTAACTTAAGCCCACTGGACTTTGAGTTTAAACTATCTGACTAAATGAGAAGTGCTGGGTTCAGGAGTTAACTTAAGCCCAGAGTAGAGGACTGTCCACTATAACTGTGCCTCGGCTCTTTTCTAAAAGAACACACTGCAGTTGAGGCTTAAGTTGTCAGTTTAAATTGAAAAACCCTACTTTGTGAATGTTTGCTTGCTACAAAACAAACTCAGAGTTGAGGACTGTCCAATAGCATCGTACCCCATGTCTCTTCCTAGTGGACAGTCTGGGGAACAAGGCTTGTCTCTTGTCAGCGTCTTATTTTTTCATATTTACCGGTCCACCTTAAAAACGGTGCCATGTTCTGTTTGTGCATGTCATAACATCTGCACCATTTAAGGTGGAGCAGCAGATCTGAATAAGACGCTGCCTTTGAGGAGCTTTAAACAACTACAGAAAGTATGGAGGGTCAAATTAAGGAAATGTGTGAACGGCTGACTCCACTAATAAACACTTCAGATGTTTTAGAGAAGAACCGTTCACGACGTCCTCCTGAGACACGTTCAGGTCGCCTCTGGCCTCAGGACTGTGGTTCCGCCTCCGGCTCAGACTCCGCCTCCAGCTGCACCAGCGGCGCGTGCCGATTGGCCTGCGATCCTTCTCTGAACAGAACCTTCTTTATCACTCCAGCTTTAGGCGCTCGGATCGTGTGCTGCAGAAACGTTAATGAAAGGGAACACACTTCACTCGTTTGAAGAGCTGCAAACAACAGTGGAACACTTTTCTTTCAGAGACTGGATTTGAAACACAGTAATAGCAACGATACGTGGAGAACACAAAACACCAGCATGTCACCGGAGGGCTACGACTAGTCTGCTTACGTTACCACAAACCCAGCCCCCTGTACTCGGAGGCATTATTGAAACTCTGGGAACCCTCTAGTGAAAAGCCTCCAACAGGAACAGGGTGGCCTTGCCCTTAAGCGAGGGAATGGGTCACACCCAGAAGAACCCAACACACCAACGTGAAGTCTCGGGATGAGAACCAGTTGTCTACTTCTGGAGAATACTCTGTTAGTATCCCACCCCTGGAGAGTTGATGGTGGTCCCTCAGGGTTGTGCAGTTGGGTTCTGCAGGGTCCAAGGCATTCCATCAGTTAAGGGCTAGGCTGCCAGAGTTGCCCACCTTTTGAGTTCCTGAGTTGCAGGAGTTCCTCAGTACCTGGGGGGGGCTGGGTCTGCGAGACCACCCAGTTTACAGGAATGTTATTAATTTAAACAATGGTTTATCACCACTTTTCAGTCAGATAGAACTTTGGGTTTCAGATGAACTGAGGGGTCATGACCTAATGACTGCTACGCTGCAGGTAAACGTTACTATTACAAACTAAAAGCACTGAGAATCATCTGAGCTTACCTCCATTTTCATGGCAATCATCACCATGAGGGGATCTCCCTTCTGTACAGTGTCTCCTGCCTTCACCAGAACCTTCACATGCAACAGAAGAAAAAAAAAAAAAAAACACAGACCCCACAGGTTTAAAAGGAACATAGTACATCTGGAGCCCACCAACCCACACACTGTGAAACAAGAACCCAGTCAGTGTTCTGTGCGCTGCCTGAGTCAGAAAACACGGGATAAAACGAGTCGTTCTGATCCTGCTTTCTGACGTCAAGTGCAGAGACTTTAGAATGGCCTCGTCTGAGTCGGTCCAATCACAGCGCTGGACCCGCGTTTATGTGAGAGCGCAAAGACGAGGTTAAACTCAGCAAAACAGACACAACGAGCGCGGAGAAATAAGAGCACTGAGTAAAAACGGAGAAGAAAGAGAACAGAGTGAAAACGGCTAAAAACCAGAGCTTCTGCTCCTCGCTCCTCACTGCTGTGCGCTCGGGGTCGGGGTGAACAGAGAGCGGCTCATTATCATTTAAAGGAACAGGTGCTGAAAGCGGGCGTTCTGAACAGGGGCTGTTTACACAGGGGGAGAACACTGCTGTGGGGCTCGTGGGGTTTGGACCAAAGTAGGTCACAGACGCTTCATTAAGAAACAGAACTGTGTTCCTTCTGTGATTGAGACTTCACTGAATGAGGTTCCCGTACCTTCTCGATGGTGCCAGTCATAGGTGCCACCGCGCCATCCTGTGCCCCAGCGCTGCTCACACCTTCCAGAAACTTGGGTAAAGGCACATTCACCTGCGCACTGCCCTCCTGCACAGACGGAGAGGTCAAACACAAACACACTCGTTGAGCAACACGTCTGTTAACTCGGGTCACAAAGTTCCTGTGTGGGTTTGAGTGCGAGGACGTTCAGTAAAGTGAAGCTCACCATGGAGAAGAGGTGGACCGTGTTGTCGAGGATCACCAGCTTCGACCGAGACACGACTCCATTCACACGGCAGCTCAGGTACAAAGCTCCGCCCTCTTTCTGCAGCTCACCTGAGACGTGGAACACCTGCCCTCCAACCTAACACACACACACACACTTACTAATGATATTTTTTAGTAATTTATTCACTGCTGCAAATACGAAAAATATATTTTAATTAGTTCCTGAACCGTCAATTTCTTCAAATTATAATTTCACGTGGCATCAGCTGTAGTCTCTGTGTTGGAGAAGAGGGTCTGAGAGACCTGAAGGCTGCTGGTTCAATGCCCTCGACTGGCAGGAGGAGTGAACAAGCAATGCCTTTTCCTCCCTCAAAATCCACAGCTGAAGTGCCCTTGTGCATGGCACCTTACCCCCAGCAGCTCCCTGGGCTCCGAGGTGGCTGCCCACTGCGTCTTAATGTTTGAGTTAAATGCAGACTGTGTGAGGCTTAGCGCAGGTTTCTAACACATACCTCCACGCTGTAGGAGCCGTCTGAGTTGTAGGAGACAGCTACTGCCACTTCTGCAAAAAAAAATCCATTAAAGGGTTCATTAATAATGTTTCCGCCACACACACACACACACACACACACACACACACACACACACACACACACACACACACACACACACACACACACACACACACACACACACACACACACACACGGATATCTTCTACTCAAGCAGCAGATGAAAATCTTTGAGGATGATCAATATCCTCTCGGAGCTCATCTATAAAACAGAGGAAAAGACTATTCCTGGAAATCTGTGACATGTCGAGAAATGATGGTGTATTTTAATCAGCAGAAACGGATCATGAGCACACACAGGAACGTCATTACACTGCGGTACAGTGTGTGTGTTCAACCCTGCAGTAGAGCGCCTCTGTGACAGAAGAAAATCAGCAGAATTTAATGTAAAACGCACTCTACGTTCAGAGGTATCTTTACACTTATATAGTGCCTTTCTAGACACCCAAAGACGCTTTACAATCCACACACTGCTCAGAACACTCGATCCACACACACAGACTGGTGAGTAGCGGCAGCCAAACGCACACAGCGTACTCTCGACCAGGAACGACCGTCCACCTGGAGGACTGCATCGGGCACTGGGGTTTCACCCAGGACAGAGCGCCAATCCATATCTGGACTCACACACATTGGGCTCATCACACAGAGGTGTGTAAAGGACCTTACAATTAATTCACCAGAGAAATATAAACATTCGTGAGCGGAGGAGCTCATCCCGATTCTTTCCGATGAATGAGTGGTGCACTCCCTGATCTCGCTCGCCATCAAATCCTCACAGCAATGTTTATAGTCTGTAACAGCTTAAATACATTCTGATTTCCTGCAGTTGTCTGATTATTGTGTGTATGGTAAACACTCACGTGTCTGAATCAGAGCAGAGAGTGTGTGTGTGTGATAAACACTCACGGTTTTCCCCCAGCTGTAGGGTCATGTTCCTGCAGTGGAGCAGGTTCAGTCGGCTCCCGTCGCTAGAACCGAACGGAGAGTGAACGTCTGCAACAGAAACAGATCCCCGTTAGATTTGTTTACATTAGGTGGCACTCTGTGTGTGTGTGTGTGTGTGTGTGTGTGTTCTAACCCTCTGTGTGTTGTACAAACTCCTGAGTGTGCTCCCTCTCTCTGAGCACTAGTCCCAGCGCAGCCTGGCAGGCCTGTTCTCCTGTAGGTGGCGCTGCAGCAGGGAAGAGCTGCTCGTGATGTTGAGGGATGAAGCTGGTGTGGACGTTTCCCGCCTCGAATTCAGGATGTCCCGATAAATTCAGCAGGAAGTCGATGTTGGTGCTGAGTCCGACAATCTGCGAGCAGTGGGGATTATTATTATTTACAGTCAGAAAGATATAAAATAATATAAAAAGAATATCCCGCTCCATCTCATCCTTCAACATCCGTCAACAACATCGACCGAGAGGCGGCGCTCTACGCGTCCACAGCCCGGGAACCGAACGTAACTTCAGCCGTGATGATGCTGAGCACCAGCGCCACCTCCAGTGTGATACTGCTTTTACACGACGGCCATGACACATGATTTGTGTTGTTTAAACTGGACCTGCCACTTTGTGTAGGTCTATGTTACTGCTGCAGGACTGCTTTTGCAAGCGGAGGTGTTTAGAGGAGTTTCCACTGGGATCCACAAGGGCGTGGAATCTGTGCCCTGCTACGGGACGTAACAGCCTTTAAGCAGCATCCGCTCCACCGTCTGAACACTGCTGCTGTACAGCCCCCCTTTTAACCCCCCCCCCCCGCGAGGTGTGATATAGGAACACACCTGTAAAGCGGAGTGATACGTATAGAGTTAAAAGCCTCAGTACTGATCCGCTCTATAACAGCAATCAGTGAATGTCAATGTCCCTCGTGTCCAATCAGATCACTCTCTGATCCAAACACGGACCATGCTTTTCAAAAACATTAAAACACACCGCACACTGAATCCAAAGGGCAGCTGCTGATCTTTGGAGATGCTGGGACACAGGGATTAAGCTTAGTCCTGGACTCTATCCTCCATAAAATAATTCAAACTGCAGTGTAGTTCAGGACTAGGCTTAGTTCCTTGTCTGAGAAACCTTCACCATCCTTCAGAGCTGTTCCTGAGCAGCTGTAATGAGAGCCGCTCTCCAGCAGAGGGAGCACTTACATTGTACTGGCGTAAACAGTAACGGAGCTTCTTCAGAGCGGCAGAACGATCCTCTCCCCACACCACCAGCTTCGCAATCATGGGGTCGTAGTGAGCAGAGACTTCATCTCCTGAATATTAAACACTACACTGATGTCACAGGTACACAGCAGCTTTTTCACATTAAATATTCACAATGTTAATCATTCTCAATAGTGAGTTGCAGTGAGACGTTTCTCCAAACCCTTCAGCCCTGGACAGAAGTCTCCAGAGCACTCACGGTGTTTTCTCTGAGACATGAAGGTCCTCACCCTCTCTGACGCCGGTCTCGATGCGGGTGTGAGCATCGGCCGGCGGCGTGGACAGGTGCTGCAGGTGACCGGCTCCGGGCAGGAAGTCCGTGTTTGGGTCTTCGGCGTAAATTCGAGCCTCAAACGAGTGACCGTTGAGTTCGATCTTCTCCTGAGAGAGCGGGAGCTTCTCCCCAGCGGCCACCTGAGGGTCACAACAACAACAACGTCAACATATAAACTCTAATAAAGGCTGTACACTGCTGTGTAGAGTCTACAGCGTTTCCTCCTCCAATCACACCATGATATTAAAGGAACATTAGGTAAGAGCTGGGTGTTTTGCTCCTTGGCTCCCTCTAGTGTAACTCATGTTTACACAGCTGTGCTGAAACCACTGGGGAGGGTGGGGGTTGTATTTTACCTTCCTCAAAAAGTTACATAGCGCATTATCTGCAGTGCTGAGCCTGGGGCAGCAGCGTCAGACGCGCCCTCTTCTCTCTGTTACACCTCAGTGGAGCATCACAATGATTTTAAAGCTGTAATTTTAAAGTTAAAAATACTACCTATGGTTCCTTTAAGATGTGAAATTGCAGCTCCTATTTATACATCAAAGGTTCACTCGAGCGGTAACTACCCGACCCCGCCTTCGAGGGCACACTGAAATGTACAGCAGTGAATAAGATCCTGCCCCTCACCCTCAGCTGCCACTCCACCAGGTCCGTCCCCGTGATCATCTCCGTGACCGGGTGCTCCACCTGCAGCCGAGTGTTCATCTCCATGAAATAGAAGTTGTGCTGTGAGTCCATAATAAACTCTACGGTGCCTGAGGAGAGAGACCCATCTTTAGAAGAGTTCAGAAAAACATTCTAGCAGCGTCTCGGGGGTTTTCGGTCGAGGCGAGGGTCTGCGGACGCCGAGTACATTTACTGCAGTGAAGGTTAAGAATCTGGAGCTAATTTCTTCTCACCATTAATTGACCTAGATTTTAATTATCATTACATTAGCAGCCTGTGAGAGGACTTCTTCTCACTGTAATGACTTTCCTGAACTGTGCTGAGCTCCTCTCTACAGCGCCATGTCTACAGTATATTACTGTTACACACTCATGTGCACTGCTGTGTTGACCTCACCCACCGGGGTCATAACACACTCACTTTAACACACACTGGAGCTGACGATAATTCATTATCAACATATAATCACAGTATAAAATGTTTCAGTAACAATGATTTACAGCATCTGACACCGACTGACGGCCATTAGAGGGCGCTGTCTTCAGTTCATTCACTCAAATTTAAAGTTAGTTTAAAGGCTAAGCAGCAGCTCTATGAAAGTGTCAAACAAATAAATACAGTGGAGTTTGAGTTCCTAACTTGTGTTTATTGAGAGTCAGAAAACGTGTTATTTCTTACTAATTCAAGGAATAAGGTTTAAAAGACCGTTCCCCCCCCACCCCCCCCCCCCCCCCCAACGGTGTTGGGAAACTCTAATAGGCGTCTTGCCTGTGACGTAGATGGTGGACAACAACTCTAGAAGCTGCACTTAATTTAATGCAAAATGAGGAAAAGGTGTGTTGTTTTTGGCTGCAATCATTCAATGTACAGTGGGACATCTGTGAACAAATGGCCCAAAGATCCCAAAATATCCAGAAAATGGACTAAATTTGTCCACTTTAAACGGGCACTTTGGAAAGGACCCTCCGCTCACTCCGTTATCTGTAGCTCATTTCACTGGCGCTTTTCCAACAATATGGGCATGTAAGGACACCAACGAAAGGTGTTCAAGAGCCTCTGTAACATGGAGGTGAACAGGGTAAGGACACTCACTTCGCCTGTTTTAGTTGGTGTTAGTTAACGTTAGCTTGACTCGCTAAACTCGGTGTCTCAGATTATACTCGGCTACGTAGCTGCATTACGGAGGTTTATAGTGTCGGATGAATTCGAGTTCGACTTCGATCACATTTACAAGAATAACGGTACCTCTACATTTGAGTTTAGCTTATTGCTAGGCTATTGTCATGAATAATGTTGGTTATTTAGCTAGATACTGTCATAACAGTCAGTCATAACGGTGTTTTACCGCGGCGTTGTTCAGCTGTTGTCCACCAGTGACGTCACGGTCGCGTTCGAGAATTTCCGTAGAGAGCTCGGGTTTTTCCGTCAATTTAATAAAATTGTCAGTTTTAAAGCAAATTAAGCTGCTGTTTTCATTTTAATTCATACTTATATCTTTCAGTAACTACAATAATGTGGAATATTCATGGAGGGCCATTAAGTGGTGCTTAGCCTTTAAACACGATATCAGAATCATAAAAACTGAAATTTTGAAATATATCGTGATATAAATTGTGGCCGTATCGTCCAGCTCTAGTTTCTACTGAACGCTGTGGTCACGGCAGGTCTTCACCTCCTCATCTTTGTACGAGCAAAACCTTGTTATTCTGATTAACGTATGTCTGCTCCTGTGTATTATGTACAGTACAGTGACGCTGAAGTTTGTTTTAAGATGGTTTCCTAATATCATCTAAGATCATCTATGATTTAGAAATAAGAGCCTCTCTACATTACATCACTGTGTTTGGATCCACCTCCCTTTGGGGAGGACAGACTAACTCACAGACTCTTACCTGCTCCCACATAGTTGACAGCTTTAGCCGCTCGGACTGCAGCTTCTCCCAGTTTACGTCTCACTTCAGGACTAATCCCCGGCTGCAGTCACACGGAACATTAGTAAAGAAAAGACCAGCACACCACAACAGACCTCCAACTCAGCTTTATGTTTAAAGCTTGTGGTAAAATAACCACGGAGTCAAACACAATCAGAAATGATTATAAAAGGGATATAATCAGAATAATAATAAAAATAAATATTCATAACACTTCTATAACCTTTACAATCAATAACAGGACACACAGAACACAGTGAGGGCAGCGTGAGGGTGTGGGAACTGCTCATAACATCTCACCCCTGGAGCCTCCTCGATGATCTTCTGATGCCTCCTCTGAACACTGCAGTCTCTCTCAAACAGATACACCGCGTTACCGTGCTGGTCCCCAAACACCTGCACCTCCACGTGCCTGAACAACAGCGCCACCGTTAGACACTACACCGTCACCAGCGGAGAGCAGAGAGGTACAGTTCTACAGGAAGCATTACAGACCAATTTCACAATATAGAGCTAACAGTTCCTCCTGCAATCTCAGGAAATCCCTGCAGAACACACACTGAACAGGAGCGTTTACACACCACCGTACACACCTTTTAACACGGCTCTACATTTCTGGCCTCGGGGTGTTGTCTGCTTTATTTCTTTAAAATCCGACTTATTTCTGCAGAAACGTGACGTGTCTAAAGTGTGAAGGGGAAAGTGGCCGTGGGGAGGAACAGGTGTATGTTACCTTTACCTTCACGGGAAATACAGCCTTTATTTTACTTATATACACCTTTATAGACAGTGAATTATCAGCGGTTATTGTCATTTTTTTCATATCTCCTTAGATCCATTATCTTTACAAATAATCAAGACGCACTGGATGTCAATGTGAAGCTGGGGTGCGGTGCCAACGTTTACCACCAGGGGCAGTGTTTCACAATGTTTGAGTTTACTGTAATTAGAATTAGAATTAAACATCCCTCCTTTCAGAATGAATCAATTTAATCAAACTTCACAGTTCCATATCAGTTTTACTCAGTGCCGTGCCTCAGTTCTGAATCGGCTTCGTCCACTCGCCCAAAGGTAACCGCTGTACTAAGGTCCGTTGAGAAGCTTTGTCTGAGTGTATTTGGAGCATTATGAGTTGTTTTTAGTGTAGTTCCTCGGCTAAATTACGTCTTAAAACACAGGTTTGTTGCATCAGGAAAAGTTCACGCACTCCTGACCTCACCTCGGGTTCTCCACGAACTTCTCCACGAGCATGACGTCGTCGTTAAAGGATTTTCGAGCTTCTCTTCGTGCCGACTCCAGCTGCTCGTGAAACTCCGCTTCAGAGCGAGCGATGCGCATTCCCTGTGTGAGAAAATACCGACCACGCTTCATCATATCACACTTAAATATAATAATCACGTTAATAACGCGGTCTGACTACAGCTAACGCTGCCAATGGAATCAGCCCAATATTCCAGCAAACAAAATCATGTTGGTTCTACATCTTTGAGTCTACAAGGTTTCACTCCAGAGCCCTCAACCTTTCTCACCTTTCCACCTCCTCCTCGTACGGCTTTGATCATCACCGGATACCCAATCCTAGCAGCTTCAGTCTGGAGCCTCTCGTCTGACTGGTCCTCTCCGTGGTAACCCTCGATGATGGGCACTCCGGCAGCAGACATGATGTGTTTGGATGTGCTGGAGAGAGAGAGAGAGAGAGAGAGAGAGAGAGAGAGAGAGAGAGAGAAGGAGAGAGAGAGAGAAAAAGAGAGAGGAGAGAGAAAGAAGAGAGAGAGGAGAGAGAAAAAGAGGAGAGAGAGAGAGAAAAGACAGGATTCACAGAAATTCCAGCATCTGTAAATCTCTCCAAACAAAAACATGGTAGAATTGGCCTTCAAGTGGTGACTCAATAGAACTGCTGCCCCATTTAAGGTGGACTGGAGTATTCTGTTAAGAAGTGTATACATCAGAAATTAACTGCTGCAATATTTAAGGTGGAACAGGAAAATCTAATTCAATGTTTCGGCAAAAGAACGTAACCCCTGCACCGTTTAAAGTGGAGCAAGAAGCGCAGACACCAGTAACGACTGCACTATTTAAGAAACACAAGCTCCAGAACTGAACTGCAGCTCCATTTAAAGACCAGGTGTCTGAGCATATGCTTGGTTTATTGTAATCCTTTTCGTTTAGAAGTTTCGGGTGAACTGAATTTGGGTCTTGTTCTGGCTGAGGATTCGGTTCCAGTAACATGAAGGTCTGCTGAGATATTAAGTAAAAGGAGTGAGAAGTCTCTGTTGCTCACCTCTTGATGCCCATGTCTCGAATCGCTGAGGAAGGAGGGCCAATGAAGATGATGCCTTCCTGTTTACAGAGCTCCGCGAACTCTGTGTTCTCCGAGAGGAACCCGTATCCGGGATGGACAGCCTTTACCCAAAAAATAAGGAACGTTTGGCTGATATCTGTTAAATATTCTGTGGTGTTTTGCTCTTTTCTTATGTTTCAAAAATTTGTACCAGACTAAATACCAAATGAATCATTGACACAAAACCTGTGTGTACTTTTATACAGCGTTTGCTGTTCATTCTTTTAATACAGAAGTTCAACCTGGTTTGGTGAATCACATTAATTGTGGTTTTGTGAAAACCCAATCACTCCCGCAGTGAAGAGTGGAGCTACTGTAACGAGTCAGAGGACTAGGACTCTGTACCTGAGCAGAGGACTTCTTGGCGACTTCAAGAACTTTCTCCATACACAGGTAACTCTGCTGTGAAGGAGCTGCTCCGATGTGATAGGCTTCATCTGCCTAGAAGAAGAAGGAGGAGGAGTAGAAGTAGGAGAAGAAGGAGGAGAAGGAGAAGAAGAAGGAGACGAAGAAGAAGAAGGAGGAGGAGAAGAAGAAGAAGAAGAAGGAGGAGGAGAAGAAGAAGAAGAAGAAGAAGAAGGAGGAGGAGAAGAAGAAGAAGGAGGAGGAGAAGAAGAAGAAGAAGGAGGAGGAGAAGAAGAAGAAGAACAAGAAGGAGGAGGAGAAGAAGAAGAAGAACAAGAAGAAGGAGGAGGAGGAGAAGAAGAACAAGAAGGAGGAGGAGGAGGAGAAGAAGAACAAGAAGGAGGAGAAGAAGAACAAGAAGAAGAACAAGAACAAGAAGAAGAACAAGAAGGAGAAGAAGAACAAGAAGAAGAAGAAGAAGAACAAGGAGAAGAATTAAGTCCAGAGCTTATTTATTTGGGTTTTTTTTTTTTTTTTTTTTAAATCCTTTTTCAACACTAGCTGTTGATGTTGTAGGACACCTATCCTGAGTGAACAGCTGGTGAGGCCCATGGGGCTGAGCTTTTCCACTTGGAAGCTCTCCAAAATTCAGACAGACTGGGTTTCATACCTCACAAACCTCAGGAACCAATCCCGTGAACTCAGGGATAGGGCAGGTGAGGGGTGGGTGGAGATAGAGGTGGGGACTAATTGTATATTCACGTCTGTATTTATCTAACAACCTTTAAAAGGCACTAGGGGACCTTTATTATGCAACTAACTTCACCGACTGTAAATCTGAACAGATGAGTGTTTAGGGTTAATTGACGAATGATGACTGAGTAATAATAATATTAATAATAATAATAATAATAATAATAATAACTATTTCAGGGCCTACTTTTAGATAGAAACCGGCTCAAAGTTCTTCAAAGATATGATTTAATATTAATTTTGGGAAATGTTTCTAATAAAAACCTTAAAAATATATTCTGGTGAAAGCTAAGGAGATGTTTTTAAACGTTGTGCTGAACCGAATAAAACACAGAGCTGAGCTCCACAGAGTCGAAGCAGAAAAACAAAGAGAGAGACTCTGTTATCAGCAGACGGTCAGTGTCTAGAGAGCGTTATGTGTTGTGCCCTTTTTCACAGACACTTTGCAGCTTGTTGATAGAAACTGTTAACACAGTAACACTTTAAAACACCACAAACGTCTGTTTTCCTCACCATGGCCACATGCATGGCAGCTCTGTCAGCATCACTGTACACCGCCACGGACCGGACCCCCAGCTTCCGGGCTGTGCGCATCACTCTGCATGCTATCTCTCCTCTGTTCGCTATCAGCACCTTCTCTATCCTCCCTGTGGACACCAAACACCCACCGCATTCATCACAGGAGCGAAGGAAAGCTGCTGTTTTATTCATAAACATTTAACAGCATTGAGCCTGACTCAGCAACGACTCCTCACTCACCCTCCGAGACATGCCTTACACATCCTTTGGGGCCTATGAGTTTCCTGTGGTGAAGAGAAAACAGAGATCAAGGACTTTGTCATTTGAAATGACACGGATTTTGAAAACAGACAAATGTAAGAAGCTCCACGGTCAACACACGGTGCTCACTGAGGTCAAATAGGGGTCAAGATACCATCAATGTGAGCTAAATTCAAATGATTGCAAAGCTTTCTAACTCGACTAGTTATCACTCCATGAACTGGCACCTTGAAGGGCAATTCCACCAACTTTTCAAACTCGCCTTACACTTCTCTGGCTGTAAACAAAAGAGTGAAGAAGGTTGTGGTTTTAAAGAAATGGATGGAGTCAGAGCAGAGGACAGTGGTGTTGAATGGAACCAGACTTTCCACCCTTTCACTCCAGAAACAGGTGGAGGTCACGGGTGGTGGTGGTGGTGGTGGAGAGGGAATAAAACGCTGGCTCTTTGTTGGAATTCCATTTAAGACCACGGCAAATAAACGAGTCAATGATACACTTCTCTACATTCAAGCCCTTCACACCAAAAGAAAAAGTCGGCAGAATTTCCCTTTAAGGCTTTCTCTTATTGACAACGCCTCCAAACAAAAAAAACAAAAAAAAACAAAAACAAACAAACCACAAACAAAAAACAAACAAACCAAAAAAAACCACAAACAAACAAAAAACAAACAAACAAAAAAACCACAAACAAAAAACCACAAACAAAAAACAAACAAAAAACAAACAAACCACAAAAAAACACAAACAAAAAAACACAAACAAAAAAACACAAACAAAAAACACAAACAAAAAACAACAAACAAAAAACAAACAAACCACAAAAAAACACAAACAAAAAAACACAAACAAAAAAACACAAACAAAAAAACACAAAAAAAAAAAAAACGTGTGTGTGATTGTATGTTAAACACTCAGCCGATTTACAGCAAAAGAACTTGTAAAAAGAAAGAAAACAAATCACTGAAATGGTTTAAATATTGAATAAATAATGACATTTCGTTTGTAAATGTCAAGGACTAAATGACACCACAATCCTCAGAGGACACAGCCCTAGAGGCTCCAATGACTAAACACTAACGCTCGAATCCCGGTGTTAAGTGCTTGAGCTGTTGAGTCTCTGGTTGATCTGACGAATATAACTTTATAAATGAAACTGCCCGCTGACTCAAGCCTGGGGAGTGTGTGTTTAACCTTGTAGCTTAGTGCAGATGACACCGGCTGCAAGTTGTCTAAAGCATTTTGGTGATTATCCAAACACATTTACAGCAGCAAAACACTGCAAAATTAACTGGACCCGTTTCCGGGTATATATTTATTTTTATATATATTTTGTTGCAGGAATTAAGGAAATTTCTGTCACTTTCTGCCAATTTTTCTCTGAATTTAGGAGCTGTTACACATTAAACACGCCCTGGCAGAGGCCGGTAAACTCCAGTGAATTAAATAAATCCCCCAAACAGAATCAAATGAGTGAAAACAGAGAGAAATAAGAGTAAAGACTCACTGCAGCTGAGCTCTGAGTCTCAGACTCATCTGTGCTTTCAGGACAGCTGCCATCTTCAGACGCTAAGCTAAAGCTAAAGCTCCGGTTTAAATTAAGCGTCTAAAAACATTTATCACAGTTAAAATATTTTACACATCCACTGCTCTTTATTTATTAGTGAATTCGGGTATGAAGCGCTCCTCACACAGACTCTTGTTTAATCGGACAGGGTTTAAATATCATTACAAATGTAACCAAACCGTAGCGACTATTAGCCATAAGGCTACGTCAACTGAGCCTCGCGGAGACCCGTAGTTCATTTTAACCTATCAGAACAAAGAACGCGGAGGCGTGCCGCGACATTTTTTAAAATTATTATTAACTTTTAAAAAATGAAACATAATATAATGAAAAATGAATGAAAATAATAATTATTAAGCATAACAAAATAATAAAATAAATTTGAAAAATGTTGAAAATAAATATTTAACAATGTAATGTAATTGTTAAATATTTATTTTCAACATTTTTCAAATTTATTTTCTTATTTTATTATGTTTATTAATGTCTCAAAAAATAAACAGGAGATGATTTAACAACTTTATTTTTTATTTGTCGGTTTGTCGGTGTATTTATAATAAATCTGCTGGCTTAGAAAGATAGAGGAAAAAACTGAAGGAACCTTTATGTAGAGAAAAAAAATACGTTTTATTACACGTTTAAAGTAAGATAAGGTTTACATGATAAAAACATACAAAACTATATTATTCTGTGGAACAAAGTTGAGTAAAATCAAATATAGCACTGATACATTTCTAGAAATCCAATGTCTAATATGCTAATGGCTAATACGTCAGAACCAAGCCGTGTTTAAGGTTGTGTTGATTCATTTTCACTTATAAGTGAAATCATTTCGCCTGTGGAATCCAAACTTTACATTAATTTACCACTCACCTTTAATAAAAGCATTGTGCAGTATTTTACAATTGTGTTTTTATAGCATTACTTTGAATCACTTTGTTTTTAAGGTTGAAAAAGAAAGAACCTCAGTGGAAATAAACAAAAAATAAAGGACACCGTTCACATCAATGTATTTCCATATTTTAATTCAAGTTAATACAAGCTCAAACAAGAAACTTAAATATAAACATAAATATGGATATCTATAAAACAGTCATTTAGTCGTATGCTTTAAGAATAACATGCTACACCTTAAACAGGTTTAAAAAAAAATAAAAATACAACAGCTGAGAGATGAATGTTTATTCCTCTTCATACAGTAAAGACAAAGCTAACAGGCTAAAATTAGCATAAATGAATATGTTTTATAGCTGGTACATGGACGTGAAACTTCTGTGAATATGAAGTCATGATCTGGTGTGTGTGTGTGTGTGTGTGTGTGTGTGTTTGTGTGTGTCCTTTTGAACTAAAAATACTGAGGATCAAACAGTGGTTAAAACGTGAAAGTTACACCAGCTTTGAATATTTTATGTTCGTTAAATTTTGCACTGGAATGTTCAGAGGTGTGTTCTCTAACGTGGCACTTACTTTCAATTAGAAAACTAACAAGAACATGTACATTTGTAAACTTTTGCACATCATTTTCATAGCTGCTCGTAGCCTTGTCCGCGGCGATCTCGGGTCAGAACATAAACCAGAACCGCGATCAGAACCACTCCCACAACCACAGCGCCCAGAACTATCGGGAGGAGCCGCTTGGTGTAGTCCGCCCAGCACTCCACCTCTGAAAATACAGCACAGTTAACAGTTCTGATGGGTCTTTCCCTGTATCTTTCAGTCATCATTCAAATGTCCTAAAGTTTGCAGACACTGAGCTAATTTAAGGTGCACTCGTTATGAATAATGTGTACGGAAGCTGATCATGAGCCTTAGGGCACTGTACCCAATGTGGTGTACGCCCCTGTCCCCAAGCACTAAGCTGTGAAGCTGTGTTGTCTGGAGTAATGGAGTTCCATCAAATACATGTGGCATGATCATCCATCATCAGGACCTGACCTCACCAACAATGCTCTCCTGGCTGCTATCAGATCCTCACAGCAATTTTTATGACATCAAGTGTAAAGCTATCAGTTCCTGATGGTAATAATAAACAACACATCCTCAACAGAGAACACTCTTCTGCAAACCCTTACAAACATCTACTTGAAATCTATATATTAGACACTGTGTGTGGTTAATGTATCCAAACCTTTCCCAAAGGCTCCGTTGGGGAGGTCGAAGGCCTGGATCTGCAGAGAAACCAATGTGAGTTTGAGGTTTTCAGACAGAATCAGGGACGTGTCCGATTTGCACTTGAAGCTCTTGCCATTTTTCATTCTGAAAAGCTTCTCATGGTCCATTATTCCAGGGTAGATTTTACCTGTGGAGAAGAAAAACATTAGCCATGCCTCCTGCTGCCCTCCCGATCTGTTAGTGACACTGGAGATTAATTAGCAGTTAGCATTCTACTCCAAGCGTGTTGAGCTAATAGAACTGAATTAGGAGTTAGCATTCGGCTCCAAGCGTATTGAGCTAATAGAACTGGATCAGCGGTTAGCATTCTCCTCCAAGCGTGTTGAGCTAATAGAACTGAATCAGCGGTTAGCATTCTCCTCCAAGCGTGTTGAGCTAATAGAACTGAATCAGCAGTTAGCATTCTCCTCCAAGCGTGTTGAGCTAATAGAACTGAATTAGGAGTTAGCATTCTCCTCAAAGCGTGTTGAGCTAATAGAACTGAATTAGGAGTTAGCATTCTCCTCAAAGCATGTTGAGCTAATAGAACTGAATTAGGAGTTAGCATTCTCCTCCAAGCGTGTTGAGCTAATAGAACTGAATTAGGAGTTAGCATTCTCCTCCAAGCGTGTTGAGCTAATAGAACTGAATTAGGAGTTAGCGTTCTCCTCCAAGCGTGTTGAGCTAATAGAACTGAATTAGGAGTTAGCATTCTCCTCAAAGCGTGTTGAGCTAATAGAACTGAATTAGGAGTTAGCATTCTCCTCCAAGCGTGTTGAGCTAATAGAACTGAATCAGCAGTTAGCATTCTCCTCCAAGCGTGTTGAGCTAATAGAACTGAATCAGCAGTTAGCATTCTCCTCCAAGCGTGTTGAGCTAATAGAACTGAATTAGGAGTTAGCATTCTCCTCAAAGCGTGTTGAGCTAATAGAACTGAATTAGGAGTTAGCATTCTCCTCAAAGCATGTTGAGCTAATAGAACTGAATTAGGAGTTAGCATTCTCCTCCAAGCGTGTTGAGCTAATAGAACTGAATTAAGAGTTAGCATTCTCCTCCAAGCGTGTTGAGCTAATAGAACTGAATTAGGAGTTAGCGTTCTCCTCCAAGCGTGTTGAGCTAATAGAACTGAATTAGGAGTTAGCATTCTCCTCCAAGCGTGTTGAGCTAATAGAACTGAATCAGCAGTTAGCATTCTCCTCCAAGCGTGTTGAGCTAATAGAACTGAATTAGGAGTTAGCATTCTCCTCCAAGCGTGTTGAGCTAATAGAACTGAATTAGGAGTTAGCGTTCTCCTCAAAGCGTGTTGAGCTAATAGAACTGAATTAGGAGTTAGCATTCTCCTCCAAGCGTGTTGAGCTAATAGAACTGAATTAGGAGTTAGCATTCTCCTCCAAGCGTGTTGAGCTAATAGAACTGAATTAGGAGTTAGCATTCTCCTCCAAGCGTGTTGAGCTAATAGAACTGAATTAGGAGTTAGCATTCTCCTCCAAGCGTGTTGAGCTAATAGAACTGAATTAGGAGTTAGCATTCTCCTCCAAGCGTGTTGAGCTAATAGAACTGAATTAGGAGTTAGCATTCTCCTCCAAGCGTGTTGAGCTAATAGAACTGAATCAGCAGTTAGCATTCTCCTCCAAGCGTGTTGAGCTAATAGAACTGAATCAGCAGTTAGCATTCTCCTCCAAGCGTGCAGAGTTAAGAGTGCACTCCTAAAAAAGGTGCTACAAAGGTTTCCATGAATTATGCCATAGAAGAGCCACATTTGGTTCCATAAAGAACTATGTTTAAGAAAGGTGTGTGAGAGAAGAACCTTTTAAAGGTTTAAAAATCCATCTCTTGTTCTTTACGCATTTAAACGTATCAGCAAACGTGATTCTTTATGGAACTAGAAGTGGTCATTTTATGCATCGCTCAAAGAAATGTTTGTAGCGCCTTTATTTTTAATCAATGACTATATTAACACTTAAGTTTCTCTCTCGCTCTCACTCACACACACACACACACACACACACTAGTAGTTTTGTCTACGTAAGATAGTTTGGGTAAATCAGATTTTCCTCAAACTCAACAGAAACCCTTATATGGTGATTATTGTTGCTGCTCTCACTCTTGCATTTGTTACACGGCGGCGCCGGCTCCAGGGATGACCTCAGTTTCATGACGAAGGACACACTCCCCTCCTGCAACAAATACAAATGTAATAAAAACAAAACATAAACCAATGCAGCGAGAAGAACAGACGTCCCTCACCTAATAAACAGTGAAGAATACCACGGTGTAAAACCCTCCTCCCTTTTGTTACAGATTCAGAACCTGTCCCACGGCTGTCAGTGATCACTTTAAAATGTAACTACGCCCCCTAGCTTCAGCAGAGAAAAACCCCAGGGGACGAGGAGACCAGTGCAGCACGGTGGGATACGCTGGCTCCGGTCCGAGCCTGGCACAAGGCGGTGGGGACAGGGGGTCGGGGTCGGGGTCGTAGCTCACTAACGTGCAAACCATGACGTGTCACCACACTTGGGTACGGAGCCGTCTCATCCTCGTCTACAACACAGCGATCGACTCTGTTCATGAAGCCAGGTCTGAGGTGGAGTTTCACTGTAATCACTGAAACAAGTCCTGGTTTGAATGGAATCAGTGGAAAGTGTGTCCTGGTTAATGAATGTTAGCCAATCAGCTGCGATGTGAAGGGGAAGGCGGAGTCTAAAGCAGTGTCTGAAACGTCCTAAATGCTGTGTGTTTTCAGACACAGCCAAATTAAAATGAGTTAGAAGGCCTCTGTTCAGAAAAAACAGCAATCAATGATCAAAACAAATATTTAATGTGTCATGGCTTTAAAACCATAACTTTAAAAGAGAGAGAAAACATTTCAGTGCACGTCGTTAATGTGAAACAGTAGTTTTTCATGTGTTGAAGTTACAGAACCTGAGCTCGCTCTGAGATATCCCCAAACTTCACGACCCGATTGTACCTTAATGAAGGTGAACTCCAGGTATCCTCCGTCGAAGACGAGGGAGAGGACGGTCCTCTGGTCGCTGCAGTAACCCGTCGCTGTGGTGGATTTAGGGTCCAGGTTAAAAAATCCTTTCTTCTGTAAAAACAAACAAACGCTTTCATCCAAAATGTTGATGTTGCGTGATTAGAAACTGATTCCTTTTCTATTTACAGTGCGTTGTTTCTATTGTCTTTTCAGACTCAGCTCTTACACTGAGACTGTCTGCTTTTGAAGTTTAATGCTGTGTGTGTGTGTGGCCAAAGACTGTGATGCTGTGGTGAAAAAAAAACTCTTTTAAAGGTAGTTTCTGATATTTTTTATTTTATTTCTGATGTTTTTATGAGGATTGTTGATTTTGAGAATATTCTCAGACAGAGCTTTCGGAGGCTGTTTCTGTTTCGAGTGTGTGCACGTCTTTTCACAGTCACTTCAGAGATGTGTGAATTGTCTGGTCACAGCAGAGTGTGTGTGTGTGTGTGTGTGTGTGGTGTAACAGAGAGAGGGTAAAAACTGAACAACACTTGCCACCCGTACCTTATTGTCAGTGATGGTGAGCGTGGCCCCGAGGCTGGCCCTCACACACACTCGGCCCTGGGTATTTTTCAGGATGAAGTTCCCCAGGGTCGGGGCCGTCTCTTTGGGCTTGAGAGTGGGCTTTTTCGTCACATTTATCCCAGACCCGAGGTTCTCGTTCTCACCGGAGTGGTCCAGCAAAGCTTCAGAGAGCAAGGGCCCCACATCCTCAGACGCCTCACACACCACAGAACTTCCTGTGGGTTTTACACAAAGAGACCGAGTTCAAACTGACTCTGATCTCAGCTTAAACACCACACACACACACTTAACCGTCTCCGTTACACACTGCTACTTTCAGCAGTGTACGAGTTACGCTGGGCTTTCTCAACCCAACTGTGTTCAGACTTCGGAGAAAACACGGCTCATTGATCACCACACACCGCTCAGCGCCTACAACACACATCATAAACTCTCCATGCGTCTGAAGAACCGCGTCACGGTACGTTGTTCCTCAGGAGGGCGCTTTGGCCAAGAATTAAAACAGTTTTACTGCAGTGAAGCTTCTCTCAAACTATTACTGCGTATTACAGTTACAGCACAAATCAATTACACAACAATTACTGAATCATTTCAACACAAATATTACAGCACACACTACAGAAAATACAGCACAAAACAGAAAATACAGCACAAACTACAGAAAATACAGCACAAACTACAGAAAATACAGCACAAATTACAGCACAAACTACAGAAATACAGCACAAACTACAGAAATACAGCACAAACTACAGAAAATACAGCACAAATTACAGCACAAACTACAGAAATACAGCACAAACTACAGAAAATACAGCACAAACTACAGAAAATACAGCACAAATTACAGCACACACTACAGAAAATACAGCACAAAACAGAAAATACAGCACAAACTACAGAAAATACAGCACAAACTACAGAAAATACAGCACAAATTACAGCACAAACTACAGAAATACAGCACAAACTACAGAAATACAGCACAAATTACAGCACAAACTACAGAAATACAGAACAAACTACAGAAATAAAGCACAAACTACAGAAATACAGCACAAACTACAGAAATACAGCACAAATTACAGCACAAACTACAGAAATACAGAACAAACTACAGAAATACAGCACAAACTACAGAATTCAACACAAATTGCAGATAATACAGCACAAACTACAGAAATACAGCACAAATTACAGCACAAACTACAGAAATACAGAACAAACTACAGAAATACAGCACAAACTACAGCTCACTGTCAGAAAACTGCCACTGTGGTGGTGTCCTCAGTGGATCACATACAGTGCCTTTAATCAGGAATCATAGCTGTACTTTACTCTATTTTAACTGTAGATTAAATTGTAAAGTCGTGTTGGTGTCACTCGCTCCGTTTCATCTCCAGGACTTTTATTGTGTTCTTTAATTCTCCACAGTTGTAGAATGAAAGATTACAGAGACCCCCCTCTCCTTCTGGAGAAGAGAATGTAATAAACCTGGACTCTAACACCACTGCTGTACCTTTAAAGATACACTCCACTGTTTGTAGCTTTAGCGACAGTGATTTACCTGCACTGTACCTTTAATTCTGAGAGTGTATAAACAATTACAGCACAAATAAAAATTACAGAACAACTACGACTACATGAGATTCTGTGTGCTGCCAGTACACACTTCTGTGGTGATCCACCTCTTACCTGAATACCTGAATACGAGAGAGAGAGAGAGAGAGACTAGGATGCCTGCGTTACTCTGTGTACGTCTCAGGTCCAAAACAGCAACTTTACAGAGGGAGGGAAAAAAACCTTCTTAACTTTCAGTGGAAGTCAATTTTATTGAGAGTAACTTTGGAGTGTTTCTATTGGTTCATTCCTCATGAGATCTTCACAGTGTGAAGGACAGCTGCTGCGTTCAAATGATGTGGAGAACTTTTTTCCATTGAAAACAAAGACTGAGATACACCTTTTCCATTGGACAGCGACAGTTCACTGAATATAAAAGATTTAATTTCATCCCCTGAGATCACATTAATTCAGTTTTAACTGCTTGCCTCCTGCTGATGTCTGAGTTTAGGATGCGGAGGCGTTGCACCACAGCGTAAAGAAAATGAAACTCACCCAGGAAGAGGAGAGCGGAGAGAGAGAGAGAGAGAAACATGGTGTTGAGTCTCGCGTCAGTCGCCTCCAGACACTGCTCTGAATATAGAAGTGAGTTTATAAGAAGACGGCTTAGGAAAAACTATTTCACCACCAGCGCTGCCCTTAAGGCCAAGCCCCACACTGGGAGGGGTTTAGAGTTTAAATGTGGCCAGCACCTACAGAGCAGTGATAGTGCTGCTGTTACAACCCCACCTCGTGGGCAGGGGGCTGTGATGTTGCATTTTGTTTAACCTTTAAGATAAAGGTCACTATAAATGTAACTACAGATCATCCATAACATTAACATGACCCCCACTGTCTCTCTGTAGTTCTACTATTACACACTGTAGTCCATAAGTGGCTCTGCATATTTTGTTACCCCCCTCTCCCCCTGTTCCTCAGCGCTCAGGACCCCCACAGAGCAGGTGTGATCATTCTCAGCGCTGCAGTGACACTGACGTGGTGGTGGTGTGTTAGTGTGGGTTGTGCTGGTGTAGAGTGGATCAGACACAGCAGTGCTGCTGGAGTTTTTAACCCCCTCAGTGTCTGGACCGAGAACAGTCCACCGACCGAAAACATTCAGCCGACAGCGTCCTGTGTCACTGATGAAGGACTAGAGGACGAGCGACACACACTGTGCAGCGACAGATGAGCTACTGTTCATTCATTCATTCATCCACCTACCAACATGTGTTTTTGGAGCGTGGGAGGAAACTGGAGCACCCAGAGGAAACCCACGCAGACACAGGGAGAACACACCACACTCCTCACAGACAGTCACCTGGAGGAAACCCACGCAGACACAGGGAGAACACACCACACTCCTCACAGACAGTCACAGACAGCAGATAAGATCTCCTTAATGTCTCTGTAGTTTCTCCTAGACCACAGTGAGAGCATGGAGAGATGAATGAGACTTTTACACTCCTGAGATAAAGAGCTCAGTGATCTTACAGGCATCTCCTCTGGAGTTTTAGTGGAGATCTCAGTAAAGTCTCAAACTGTGCAGAGATCTGACAGATGAATTAAAACCCTACTCTTCGTTATATATCTACCTTGTCTCGTACTTTTTCTCCTTAAGGATTTTATGACGTTTACTGTGTCTCCTGAGCCATTATAGGGCCAGCCTGTGAGCCATAAAGTTTTCCTCTGGGATCTTATTTGGTCTCTTTTCTCTTCTCTTTACTGCACTAGTCACCCTTCAGCTGAGACATTACTCTGGGACTCTGTTTGATTCTATACAGAGCTCCACAGCTGTACTCTGTTGATTACCGCTGAGGTTTTTGGGAGTTAGAGTTCTGAGAGAGCATAGCGCCTGCTCTCATAGTGTGCTGCCTGAGCCCCCTACTGGCAGCCTGCAGCACTGCCTGACCCCTTAGACTAGAGCAGCCCTCACAGCGTCCTGTAGGTCTCTCTCCACCAGGACTGGGTTTAAACACCACCCCCTTCTCCACACTACACTCAGACACCAGCCCTGTGTCCCCCACCGTCCACCGTCCACTGTCCCCCACCGTCCACTGTCCCCCACTGTCGACTGTCCTCCACCGTCCACTGTCCCCCACCGTCCACTGTCCCCCACTGTCTACTGTCCCCCACCGTCCACTGTCCCCACCGTCTACTGTCCCCCACCGTCCACTGTCCCCCACTGTCTACTGTCCCCCACCGTCCACTGTCCCCACCGTCCACTGTCCCCCACCGTCTACTGTCCCCCACTGTCTAATGTCCCCACCGTCCACTGTCCCCACCGTCCACTGTCCCCACTGTCTACTGTCCCCCACCGTCCACTGTCCCCCACTGTCTACTGTCCCCCACCGTCCACTGTCCCCACCGTCCCCCACCGTCCACTGTCCCCACCGTCCACTGTCCCCACTGTCTACTGTCCCCCACCGTCCACTGTCCCCCACCGTCCACTGTCCCCACTGTCTACTGTCCCCCACCGTCCACTGTCCCCCACCGTCTACTGTCCCCCACCGTCTACTGTCCCCACCGTCCACTGTCCCCACCGTCCACTGTCCCCCACTGTCCACTGTCCCCCACTGTCCACTGTCCCCACTGTCTACTGTCCCCACCGTCCACTGTCCCCCGCCGTCTACTGTCCCCCACTGTCCACTGTCCCCTCTGTCTACTGTCCCCACCGTCCACTGTCCCCCACCTACTGTCCTCACTTTCTGTGAGGGGCTTTTAGAGGAGGACGTCTGCTTCCATTCACCTCCACTGTCCACTGTCCACTGCTCTGAGTCCAGTAGTTTTTCTGAAACCACAACACTCTCCACCAAGTTTCTCTATTATATATTATTATTAATAATATTATTTTTATTGCTATATTTTTTTACTCTGTTTTGGACAGTGATGTTAACACACTGTAACAATCTAAAAGTTTAAGTGCAGGTAAAATTCTCTGTAAAATGCAGTGTAAATAATCAGTTTCGGGGAAAGACACAGGGCTCGGACAGTGGTGGATTGTGGAGAAGAGACACGGAGGTCAAAGGACAAAGTGTATCTTTAATTACACAGTGGACGGCCTTGTTTACTCATCCAAAGTCTTTAGAAAGAACTCCAATGACACTGATCCTGCATTCTTTCTCTCTCTGTTTCTCTCTGTTTCTCTCTGTTTCTCTCTGTTTCTCTCGGTTTCTCTCATCAGGAACAACAGCACTCGTCCACACTGGTTTTAAACAGAGGACAGTGTAAATGTGCAGAGAAGACACTGAATATTTAAAGACCAGTGTAAATAATTCAATTTTATTCAAGATACTTGTTTAAAAAGTCCATTTTTAGTATGTTTTTAGCCAAAATCCCAGCGTCGTGAGCTATTAAGCTCAAACATGACTAGCTCAAACCTGATGAATAATCATCACCTCATCACTAATGCTGTAATATTATAGATGCTTGGTCAGTGGTGCAGGATTAAACACTACGTTAGTTTCAGGCCATTTCTCTGAAATAAAAAATAAACTAATGGATCTCAATGGGCAGGTGGTGAAGTGACTTCCCATTGACTTGTGTCATGTGTGTTCTTTATTCCACAGAGAGTTTAATCTCATTGTGCCATAATTCTTCAGCCATGATGGAACAGAGAAATGGAACAATGTCACATTTAAGAACCGTGAAGGAAGTGTACGTTTAATCACGCGCTTAAAACACAAGAAGATACTCAATTTCACCAAAAAATTTAAACCAAACTTTTAAATTGTGACAGCACTCTGACCCCAGATCAGAGGCTTTATTGATTACAGAAAAAATAATGTGTGGGTTGGAGGGAGTGAGTAAACATTTACAGGCTTTCGTGCATTCACTCTGAGGCTGGGGGAGGACGAGAGAGAGAGAGAGAGAGAGACAGAGAGAGAGAGAGATACACACACCCCAGACAGACAGACAGAAAAGGGGCAGCACTCACCCCCTTCATTTCCCCTTGAATCCAGAACAGGAACAATGGAGGAAAAGAAGATTCTCTCTCTTTTTTTCACTTTAACATGTCTTTTCTTCGTGGGATCCCAAGGACAAGTGGAGACCAGGCTTCAGTGTGACGATAAAAGTGTCCAAGATGCTGTGGATTTGATTCTGTTGAAATACAACAAAGATTTAAAAGAAGGCGAACAGCTGGCTCTCTATCAGGTCCTGCAGGCCAGAAAGGTCAGATACTTTAGTTTATTCTACGATACATACCAACAAATACTTAATTACACCGTACTTAACGTACCAACAGTCACTTTTCCTTCAGTCTCTAGAACAGTGGTTTGTTTGGTGATTCTTGATACATTTCTTAGAAAGTCTTCATATGAACTTCAAATAAAAAGTAAAGTACTTCAAATCATTTTTACTCCTTCTGAAGGTCACCAGTGAGCACATGGTGTGACGGTGTCGCTGTGTGTAGTGTGACGGTGTGTGTTTGGATATAAGTGAATGGTTCATAAACATTTGTCAGGTTTTTACTTAAAAATGTTGGTGTCAAGGGACTGAAAGACTTAAATATACGTTCTTCCATATTTTTATTAGAAACTGCATTTTAAAGCAGCTAAAAATAAACTGCTGCTCTTTAAAAAGTTAGATTTGTTGTTCTGTGTGTTATATTCTCCTTTTAGGCTCAGAACGAAAGCGGCGAGATTCTGTCAGTTCGTTTCTCTGCGAGAGAGACAGACTGCGCTGCAGGAGGAGACAAACTCTGGAACCAGTGTGATTACCTACAGGACCACCTTAAAGTACGTATAAGAATCTGTTCTTACGCTAACAATTTTAAAATTGTTGTAAGAATAACTAATAATTAAAAAACATTAATTTCTATTCAGTCATCGATAAACTGCTTATTTCACTCAGGGTATGGTGCCTATTGCATAAACACCACGTCACACATGATAAAAAGACTAAACACCTCACAAATGTTAGAGTAAAATCACCAACCACATGCAAAAAAGGCTAAACACTACCTCACACATGCTAACCAGGCTAGAAACACATGCTAACCAGACTATAAAAATACTACAAACTAGTTAATCAGGCTAAATACCACCTCACACATGCTAACCAGGCTAGAAACACATGCTAACCAGGCTAAAAAAATACTACAAACTAGTTAATCAGGCTAAACACCACCTCACACATGCTAACCAGGCTAGAAACACATGCTAACCAGGCTAAAAAATTCTACAAACTAGTTAATCACGCTAAACACCACCTCACACATGCTAACCAGGCTAGAAACACACACTTACATATTACAAACAAGCTAATCAGGCTAAACACTACCGCACACATGCTAACCAGGCTAGAAACACATGCTAACCAGGCTAAAAAATACTACAAACTAGTTAATCAGGCTAAACACTACCTCACACTTTAACGCCTTACACAGGCTAGAAACACACACTAACAAGGCTAAACAAATCATACAAACAAGCTAATTAGGCTAATCACTACCTCACATATGTTAACCAGGCTAGAAACACATGCTAACAAGGCTAAAAAAATACTACAAACTAGTTAACCAGGCTAAACACCACCTCACACTTTAACCAGGCTAAACGCCTTACACAGGCTAGAAACACACACTAACAAGGCTAAACAAATAATACAAACAAGCTAATTAGGCTAATCACTACTTAACATATGCTAACCAGGCTAGAAACACATGCTAACAAGGCTAAAAAATACTACAAACTAGTTAACCAGGCTAAACACCACCTATCCCACAGGCTAGCAATTAATTTTGTAACAAAATGTGTAAAAAATATTTGTTAAATATATGCCAATGTTCATTTTTTATTGCATATAACTTATATAACCTTTCCTGTTTTCATAAGGCTCACATTTTCTTTTAAAGCCCATATTTTCTTTAGATAGACATTCTGAGCCAGCACAACTAAGTAGGGTGTTTCCTACATGTGTCAAACATGGTCCATTAGTGAGACTCTCTATACGTGGGATCCAGATTGGCTCAGGTGGGCTGCCCATATTAGCCCTGTGTTTAACTTATTCTGACCCTGCTGG
>NC_089815.1:30249137-30309137 GCF_029633855.1 Hoplias malabaricus | reverse complement strand
AACACGTTGGTAGATGGATTGAAGAATAAAAAATGTCTGTAGGTGTGAGTGTATGAGTGAATGTGTGAGTGTGTGTTGCCCTGTGAAGGACTGGTGCCCCCTCCAGGGTCTGCTCCAGCATTGCGTCCAGTGATTCTGGGTAGGCTCCGGACCCACCGCCGCCCTGAACTGGATATGGGTTACAGACAATGAAAGAAAGAAACTCTCTGAGATGAGTGAACAGAACCAACGGATAGTGTTCTCCTCCAAGTGTGTTGAGAGTCAGGTGTTGGGTTAGTGGTAGTTGCTTCTATTCTCTCAGAAAAAGCATTTCCAAGATGTCCTTATATGGACATGAATCTGACCACAGAACAGCACAGTTTCAAAGGGCGGTACGCTGCCACCATGAGGTGAGCTGCCGGTAATGAATCTGATCAGAAACGGAAATAAACCCCCTGTGAAACGCGGGGGGTGGGTCGCTGAGAGCTGAGCTTGAAATTGAAAGGTCGTGTTTGACCTGCAGGGGTCAGACTGGTCTCGCGGCGCTGACGTCCCGAGGTTAAAGAGGATGAATGAAAGGTGTACATGAATGCGTTGGTGTTCTGAAAATGGCTCACTGGTGTTTGTCCAGTGGCAGGATGTGTCCAGATGAGGTCAGAACCCCGGCCTGGTCCGTTTAACCCAGTTCTGGACCTTCCTATGAAAGCGTAATGATCTGAAGTCACACAGAGGCCTATAAAAGCCGGGGATCACGGTTCGCACCAGACGTTGCATCCCGACTCTGTTTAAACCCTGCTGCTGTTAAACCGAACCTGGACTGTGTTTGCCATGGTGACCCAACGCCTGCTGCTGCTCACCCTCACCTGCTCCGTCTTGGTCTGGACCCTCAGCGCCGATGACTTGGTGGAGGTCCGTTCTGTGGAAGAGGAGAAAGAGCTGGTAAGAGTCTCACAGACAGTTCCTGTTTAATATTTAATCCATCTGCTGCATACTTTTTTACCCCACTTCTCCCTGTTTTTAAACACATAGGTACCACTGGTATTAGAGGATCAGACACAGCAGTGCTGCTTGAGTTTTAACCCTGTGTCCACTCAGGATGCTGTTGTCTGGTGGACTGTTCTCAGTGAGGGGTTTAAAAACTCCAGCAGCACTGCTGTGTCTGATCCACTCTACACCAGCACAACACACACTAACACACCACCACCACGTCCTGAGCGCTGAAGGACAGGGGGAAGGGGGGGTAACAAAGTATGCAGAGCAACAGATGGAGCAACAGATCGGCTGTAACACTTTTGAAAGTAAATGAAAGGTCAGTGTCAGGAGAGAAAATGCTGGAAGGTTTTGTTAAAATCAAATGTTCTTTAAATCCTGTTTTTCAGATCGATGCTCTTCAGGAGGTTCTCGAGAAACTGAGGAACAAACAAATCCCCTCCACGGAGAAGAGGCTGGGCTGGGTCTCCTCTGTGAGTCCGACAGATTCTTACTGAGATTTCCACTGAGCGATGCATCGTGACATTTACACACAGTCAAACACAGGATGGAGACACTACGTTTTTATTTGGATAGCGACAAACTATTAAAATGCATTTGTAACCTGTGTTTACTATATTCACAAATAACTAAGAATCCACAGTGATATCAGAATCATAGCAGCTTCGTAAATAATTATCAAAGGGAAACTCCACCCATTCCCCAAACTTTCTTTACAATCCTCTGGGTGAGCAGTAAAAACAGTGATGGGGAGTGTTTCAGTGCGACTCAGAGCAGGGGACAGTGGAGGTGAATGGAGCCAGACGTCCTCCTCTAAAAGCCCTTCACAGAAAGTGAGGACAGTAGACGGTGGAGGACAGTGGACGGTGGGGGACAGTGGACAGTAGACAGTGGGTGGACAGTAGACGGTGGGGGACAGTGGACAGAGGGGGACAGTAGGCAATAGTGGACAGTAGACGGTGGAGGACAGTAGACGGTGGACAGAGGGGGACAGTAGGCGGTAGTGGACAGTAGCGGACAGTAGACGGTGGAGGACAGTGGACGGTGGGGGACAGTGGACAGTAGACGGTGGGGGACAGTGGACAGAGGGGGACAGTAGGCAATAGTGGACAGTAGACGGTGGAGGACAGTAGACGGTGGGGGGACAGTGGACAGTGGGGGACAGTGGACGGTGGGGGACAGTAGATGTTGGGGGACAGTAGACGGTGGACAGAGGGGGACAGTAGGCGGTAGTGGACAGTAGCGGACAGTAGACGGTGGAGGACAGTGGACGGTGGGGGACAGTGGACAGAGGGGGACAGTAGGCGGTAGTGGACAGTAGACGGTGGAGGACAGTAGACGGTGGGGGGACAGTGGACAGTGGACGGACAGAGGGGGACAGTAGACGGTGGAGGGACAGTGGACAGTGGACGACAGTGGACAGTAGACGGTGGGGGACACAGGGCTGGTGTCTGAGTGTAGTGTGGAGAAGGGGGTGGTGTTTAAACTCAGTCCTGGTGGAGAGGGACGTACAGGACGCTGTGAGGGACACACACTGATAGAGCTGAAATGTCCACTGTCCTCCATCATCATCACTCCATAGACACTCTGTAGATGGTGGAGATTGCTGCTGGATTTGGAGAGGGAATAAAAAGCTGGGTGTGTTGAGGAAAAGGTGACGTACACATGCCATAAACCATAACATGGTCTTTGTCTGAACAACATCGTATCTGTACGGAGCAAATGGACCACTACAACGTGTCTAAAATAATTAGGACGATATTTAGATGTTAATGTGAAGGCTATGTTCAGACAGAAACAGAGAGAGATAAATACAAACGTTAATGTGTTTACACTGATGTTGTAAACTGTTTTCCTCAGTGTGAGGCCGGGGAGCAGTGCGCCGTGCGGAAAGGCGCTCGGTTCGGGAAAGTCTGCACCTGTCCTGAGGGAACCGCCTGCAGCTTCTCCGCTCTCCAGTGTTTGTGAAATGGAGGACGCTTCTCCTGTTGGAACCACTGTAGATATCTGTAACCATAAATAAATGCATTTTATACATACACCAGTCTCTCAGTGGACATCTGCTGCCGTTGGTCTGTGTGGGGCTCAGTGAAACTAAAACTGCCGGGACTCCATCACTAGATGGAGACAGAGATACGGGTTTGATGCTGAAGCAGTAGCTCAGGAGATTCCCACTCAGAACTTAAACAGGGTCAGAATTGGTGGGACATAAGCCCAAACGAGAGGTCTTCATTTATGGTGCTTTTCCAGTGTGGTACGTACTGTTTGGTTTTTCTCTCCCATTTCCCCACGCAACATCTCAAAAGCCCGTCTCTAACAGGAAAAGCGTGCTTTGGAAACAGCCGTCGTGAGTCGGATAAAAACAAACGTGATCTCTGCTGTAGCTGGAGAGTTGGTGCTGGTCGTCTGCGTTGCGTGGCGTAGAGTGACGACTCTCTCTGGACGATCAGCGCTCTGCAAGGTTTACACGCCACGGTTTAGTCCCTACTCGACTCGCTCTGAACCACGAGAGAACAGCCACTAAACAAGAACCCGGGTCCAGAACCAGGACCTGATTCACCTGGTGGAGGAGGAGAGCTGAGTAGTGTTAGAGGAAAAAAAAAAAAAAAAACACAACAAAAAGCACCCCATGTCCTGTCTGGGTGGTGCCCTCTGCAGGACGGGTGCCTGTCTTGCAGCCAAAGACACTTCTGATGAACGAATAATTAAGTGAATAAACCTTGAACAGAACCCTGAAGAGGGCCCACCGCTTCCATTAAAAATTAAATACAGCGTCCCACCTTTAACTGGCACAACAGCTTCAGGCGTTAAAGAGTATTTCAGGCAGCAGAGAGATTTAAGGTGGAATTCCAGATTGATTCAAATAAGGAGAAAGAAACTGCTTTTAATTCAACACTTGAGTAATCTACCCCCCCCCCCCACCCCCAAAATCACCTTGAAATGAAGTGACAGTTTACAGTAAACCCCTGCTGCTGAATGAAAGCAGTGCAGAAACATTCAGAACTACATCATCTTCCGTGGATGCACTGGTTTGTGACTTACAAAAACAAACAGGACCCACACTAATTTACAAATCGTTTCGTTTATTCAAAATGAGCTTCGCTTTCTTTTCCAACACGATGAAAAACACTGAAATTAAAAGGTAAAATTGGTGTCGTTCCACGTTCATAAACCAGACGTTACCTTCAGAGGATGTTCAGAGACAGACAGTACACCAGGTCCTAAATACCCAGAACAGTGGGTAAAATTTAATCATTTCATTACAATAGGCTTTGTACATTTAAGGTAAAACACACAGCTAAAGCAAACTAAAAATAATAACCATTTAAGGATTCTTTAACAAAAACGAGGAGGAGGATAAAACAAAAACAAGCCGTATCTAAACCAACAGAGCATTATTTCACGATATTCACATTTCAACTTCTCCCTCAAAAGGGAAAAACATGAAGATGCGCAAAGGATGCAGAGGGACATCTTAAACAGGAGGCGGCAAAAGCCAGAAACATCCGGACCGGAACCAAGCACTCAACGCTTTCTGGAATGTCCAAAAGGCTCCGTCAGAGAAGACGCACAGGAAGAAAACAGTCCGTTCAAACAGATACAAAAAACACCACTTTAATCGTCGAATTTGATCTTCTTTCCTTGTGGCTTTGCAAATCCTCCGCCGCCACCACCTCTGCCCCCTGAAAGAAACGAGACAAGAAAGATCAGCATTTAAACAGTTAATAAGTCACCCCTCCCCTCCATTCACCCACAAACAAGGCGGGTGATTTAGCTCCACTTCTAAAAACCTATGCACTTGATATAACTGCCCCGCCCCCTCGTCTGAGTCTGTCCAATCAAAGCACTGGACTGTTCGTCACTGCTGTGCGCTCGGGGTCGGGGTGAACAGCGAGCGGCTCATTATCATTTAAAGGAACAGGTGCTGAAAGCGGGCGTTCTGAACAGGGGCTGTTTACACAGGGGGAGAACACTGCTGTGGGGCTCGGACCAAAGCAGGTCACAGATGTTTCATTTAGAACCAGAACCGTGTCTTAATTGACTGCTAACTTCACACATGCTACAAAGCAGCAAAAGTGAGTTAGAATCTCGGCTTTACCTCTGAATCCTCCTCGTCCTCCTCCACGGTTTCCTCCTCTTCCTCCCCTGAATCCTCCTCCGCCTCCTCTACCTCCGAACCCTCCTCTGCCTCCGAACCCTCCTCTGCCTCCTCCGAATCCTCCACCTCTTCCTCCGAACCCTCCGCGGCCGCCGGAGCGTCCTCCCTCTCCCTTCGGCCGGGCGTAATCCAGCGTCACTCTGTTTCCGTCCACCTCTCCGTTGTCCATTGCCTCCTTCGCGGCTTTACAGTCCTCCTCGCTGTCGAAGTCTACGAACCCAAACCTGGAACAGAGATCACACCGGTTAGAGATGTGTTTAAAACGTTTATTCAGTGACCGGAGCAGGGCCCTCGCGTTTATACAGCACCAAATCCGATCCGTTAAATTAGATTTCTGCTGTAATTCGCGGGTATTTGCCTTAAATCTAAGTCTTTATGAACACATTTTTGCGAATATTATTTTTATAGAAGGGCACAGTACTCTTAGGTTACAGTGAGGTGTATCACATCAGACATAGGCCACTCCCACTGCAGTGGAGAGACCGGTTTAAATGAGAGTGTTGATCTACTTCTCGTGCGAATCCATGCACTGCCACAGGTGAGACAGAGAGGAGCTCATGAGAAGACAGACAGGCGTAGGATCACTTTTATAAAACTCAGCCGTGCTCTGTTTTTGACTTGGTGCTGTGGAGAAGGATCCTCCTTCAGGGTTAAGATTTGCACCTACCCTCCAATTTAAAACGGATGGAAAAATAGAGACTTGCTTAATGCCACTTATTAAATTAATGGAACAAGTCTCTGAATGTACTGTTAAATTGACACAAGTTTAAATATTTTCCACTTGTAGCGGCTCCTAGTTGGTGTCTGAGGTCTAGAGCAGAAGGTCAGTTAAGGCTGCATTTTTTAGCCTACATCAGGGGTCACAAAGAGGCGGACTGTGGTCCTGGTCCAGACGCTACCCTGACCGGACCAGTAACTAATACATTAAGCTGTTTAGAAGCGTGTGGTTCAGGTTTAGCGCTCCAGGAAACTCAGACCAATCATGTGTTTCTGTATAATCGAGGCTACTCGGCCAATCAGATCTGTGCATGACGATGAGAGCTGTGACTCCAGAGTGACAGAGGGTAGGGCTCCTACCTACGAGACTTGTGTGAGCTAAAACCAAAAACTTTAATAAGAAGGGAATGATTACGGGTTGAAATTCTCATGACGCTAAACATGGATTCTGTTTACGGACAAAGCCCCACCCTCCAGCAATAACAGCCAATCAGACCGCTGCTTATGGAAATGCAGTAAAGTCAACTGCAACTACAAGTCATTAAACTCTATCCCTTTACCCTTTAGAGGCGCCTGTTTCTTTGTCCATGGCGACTCTGGCGGCGACGGCTGTTTCGAAACAGTCCTTCAGCGTATGCTCCGTCGTCTCCTCTGACAGCCCTTTAACAAACAGGGTTTTGGTGGGACCTGCGAGAAAACAAATATTCAAAATTAAAACCAAGAAAAATCAGTGTTTCCTTCTGAAGCTTAAGAGTGCAGCTCTGAGAGAGGTCTCACCTGAAGAGCCCCTGCCTCCGCTGCCGTCTCTGCTCTGACTGTACTCCAGCCGAATGGTTCTGCCCTCCACGTCTGTGTTGTTGAAGGACTCCAGCGCATCCTTTGCATCGTCTGTGCTCTCGAACTCCACAAAGGCGAAGCTGAGAATAAAGACATGTTTCTTATTTGTTTTCCACCAGGGGGCGACCCCACACCACTTCAGGTGTGTGTACTGAATTAGTGTGTGTTCTAGTGCGTTTGTTTCAATACACAGCCGTTTTACAGAGTGTATGTACTTCCCCAAAGAGCTGCTGATGTCACTCTATGACAATGACCCAGTGATAAATGTAATTGTCTTTCACAAGAACAACAAGTAAAAAAGCCATGTAACTCACCCCTTGGGCCGACCGTTGTTCTGTGGTATTCTGATGGACACCGCCTTCTCAAACACACTCTGGAGGGTATCTTCTGTAGCACTGAATGCCAAGTTATTTACAACAAGTACTTTTCCTGCAGGAGCTCCAAAAGCTAGAGACAGAGAGAGAAAAAAAAGTGTTAGCCCCAGGCTTTTTGAACCCGAATAACCCCAGCCTGACCCCTGGACCAGATCAGTACTTGACTATCTTGAGGAACCACACGGAGTTTCAGGTGAGTGTAAGTTTTCATCCTCTCTGGTCAGGGTTCGGACATTAATACCCCAAACCCAGCTTTGAGAGCCACCTCCCGTTGAACGTGTGTGTGTTTACTGTTTAAAGTGTTCTCACATTGCCCTCGTCCTCCTTGCTGCTGGCTCTTTGCGCCGGTGTAGTCGACCATTATGGACCGTCCCTGAACGTCAGCGCCCTGCGCCTCGCCCAGCATCTGCTCTGCGATCGCCTCTGTCTTGAACTCGATGTACGCGATTCTGAACGGAAACAAAAACCATCCATTAGTCATTAAACACGGACAAACTGTTTCAAAACCTGGGGAAGCACTAGAAGGAACATGCTCCGACCAAGAGGCTCATTTCTCCAGACTTGCACTCATCGGTTAAGAACCTCAATGCCCCATTATTCAAATAAATGGTCAATTTTGGGTTTAACTGTAATTGGGTGCTTGGGATAAGACCCCAGCCCTTTGTGATCTCCTTGGCCACCAGGGTGTGGCAAGTACAACATTTAAGAGAGATATAAACATTCAGGGGCTGCAGGAATTAAAGTTGAGGCGAGTGTCTGCTGGTGTCTATCAGACTGGTCAAAAGGTCTCAGGTTAAACCTCATTTCCTCACCCTTTACTGGAGCCGTTGTGACCCATGGGTATCCTGATGTCTACCGCCTGGTCAAAGATCTCCTTCAGCTCGTCCTGGGTGATGGAGTACGGCAGGTTCTTCACAAACAGCGTCCGAGCGTCTTTCTCTGCATCAAACACAAACAACACTCAGGTCAGGCTCCAGGGGCTTTGACCAAGACATTAGTTTAGTGACGCAGAGCTGCGAAATCAGCACTTGACTATCTTTTCAGACCCACACTGTTGTTTCAGGCCGAATAAGAAAGTGTCATCACGTTTGAGCAAAAACACAACAGGGAAGTCCACTCTGTTTCTGCACAATTACATTTTTCAAAAGTCTGAAGATATGAAAAGCAGGGTTGGGGTTGAAAGGTCTCCAGGACCGGCGCATGGTTCACACCCCCCAGTGAATTGTACAGAAACACACAGTAAAGAGTGGACCTCCCTCTTAACCTTTTAAAGCATCTAAATCATCAGGACCACTCACCTTTTCTGTTTTCCTGAGAGTTCTCCTTGCTTCTTGCTCTGTCCAGTTTCAGAGGCTGGCCCATGCACTTCTTCCCGTTCAGAGCCAGAGCTTTCAGCAGCTCCTCTTCGGAGGCAAAGTCCACGTAACCGAACTTCCTGCAGACAGACAGATGATTCCATCATGAGAAATTACAACACTCAAGAAAAGTTAAAGCATTTAAAAATGACTAGATTTCTTAACCAGAGCGTCTGAACGCACTGAAACCACACACCCATCCACACATCAACCCAAACAGACTCACTTGGACCCTCCGAGCCGGACGTCCTGAATCACAAGGCTCTCCTTCTTGAAGAACTTGGCAATGGCTTCCTTGAGCTCATCAAAACCTTTGTCTGCATTCAGATTCCCCACAAAGAGACTGAAATCTGAGGAACAAAAATCTCAAGGTCAGAAGCCAGTGTCAGAGAAGGAACGCAAACAATAACAGAACTGTACCATGGGTCAGAAATGAATAAAGGTGACATCACTCGTCAGAATTAAGTCCCTTGTTGATCATCATTCACAGTAAAAAGCTTAACGCTGTGGTCAGTCCCACACTGAAGGAGTAGAAAGTCAACCACCAAAACATAAAAGGGCTTCTTGCAGGTGACAGAAGCACAAGATGTGTTTAAAAGGGTGTTAGAAAAGAGGAGAAGCCTTACTCTCTCCATCAGACTTGGGTTTCTTGGCCGGAGGTGTTCCCTTCTTTTCCTCGGCTTTCCTCTTCCCTGCCGTCACTGGAGCACCTGCAAAAGGGGGAATAGAAGCTCAGTACCGAGGAATGTTTTGGCTCAAAGTGGACAGTTTGAAAAGTGCCTTCGACTGTGTGCATTCTCTCCATTCACCAACAGAGCTGCAGCATCTCTCTGCACATCAAAACCCCGAGTCCTTTTCCTCTCCTCCCCCCGCAGCATATTTACCTTCCTCATCCTCCTCCTCATCGTCATCATCCTCCTCCTCATCATCCTCGTCGTCCTCTTCCTCCTTGGCTTTCACCATCCCAGCTTTCTTTACTGCTTTGGCGGGAGCTGGTGTGGTGTCCATCTCCTCCTCCTCTTCAGAATCTAGTGGAAAAATAAATAATGAATATAATTGGATCTTTAAATTGGGGGGGGGGGGGTGTCTTCAGTGACAATGGAGCTCAAAAAGGAGGAACAGAGCACATCAGACCACACGACTCAGCAAATAGTTTCAGTATTAAGTCCCTAAAAGGTTCATCATCTGTGCACAGAGACTCTGGACCATGTCACTGACGGGTTCTAGATTAACCCTGCGTTCACACCAGCAGCACTACTGTTTAAATAGAGGCCATGTCATTCATCAAAGGTAGATCTGATGATTACAGCCACAACATGCAGCATCAAAAGGTGCAGGAGCATTTAAAGTAGTTCATTTTAAAAAGTTTCCAATAAAAAGGGTATTGAATCAGTTTAAGCTCCGTATACAAGGGAATCAATTATGAATCTGAAGCCCCTTTAAGGTTTTAGCTTTAAGATTTTCAGGTACAAACATACACAGCTTCTCTGGGTAACATCCAGACAAGTCTCTGTGCGTTTGTGTGAAAGAGGGATCACAACCAGGCCACTAGGTGTCGTTATTACTGCAGTGGGAACACTAAAAGAAAACGTATAAACACACCATCCTCGTCATCATCATCTTCCTCCTCTGACTCCTCCTTGGCGGCGGCCTTAGCTGCAGGTTTTGCGGGTGTGGTCTTCTTTGGGGGTGGGGCTTCCTCCTCCTCTGACTCGTCTATTTCCAAACCAATCAGAATAAGAACAACCCTTTAAACTGTTGTCGTATCGCCCTCAAAGCTCCAATTTTGCTGAACAGAAGCCGGGAAAGCACTGTTCAGACTGGTTTCTCTCTTTAGTGAACATTTATTAACGCCCGTGTTATAGGAACTTCAGTTTAATGAGGTGTGTGTGGACAGGATTAAGCAGAGAAGCAGGGCACTTTATGAACGTGATGGTTACAGACAGGACTACAGCCAGAGCACTGCGGTTAGGAACAAGACACATGCATATGGAAGGGACTAAAAGCACCAGAGAAACACAATTAGGTGAAAGAGGGAAGGCAGGCGATTAAAACTCAGGAGTGAAGCCAGAGAAGCACACGACCCCAAAACAGAGTCACGCACAAAAGAAAGTGTGACAGATCCAGAAATTAAGAATCATTTCGGACCTTCATCATCATCGTCCTCATCTGACTCTTCTGCCGGGGCAGCTTTTGTCTGTGGTGTAGCTTTGGCGGGTGTAGCCTTAGCTGGAGTAGCTTTAGCAGGCGTAGCTTTAGCTGAAGCGGCTTTAGCAGGTGTGGCAGCTTTCTTTGGAGCAGGAGGTTCCTCCTCTGTAGAATCAAACAAGCACATTTACAGCAAAATGTAATTAGGATGGCACCTATTTTTTGGGGCGGGGCCGATACAATAACTGATAAGAAAATTGGAGAAGCCAACACTGATTATTTTTATCACTGGCTGTCTCAGGACAAGCCTTTTCTTCTGCATTCATACATCTGTTTTAATTGTAGGTCAATTAAATGATATAACGGTTTCTAGAAGGTGCTGTGAGTGCAGCACTTCATTGAGAACACAGCAAAGCAGCTTCGAGCAAGTAATAATTGTTCCATCATGTTTTAATAATTATCTATTTATATATTCAATATAAAGAGCTCCTGCACCTGCCGTGTGTGTTTACACCGCTCTGTGTGCGTGTACCGAGTGTCTCTGATATTTCAAAACCCAACAACAAATGGAGGTTGGTCAGAGACAGCTCTAATCACAGTCTGTTCTCTGCACAAACTGGAAGACGTCTACAGAGCAGAGATAACTCCACTATAAAAAAATGATCTTGGACATTTTTACGAGGGCTGAGCATCTGCAGTTTAAACGTTACATACCAGACTCTTCATCCTCATCGTCTTCATCACTGTCCTCTTCTTCTGCAGGGGTCGCCTTCTTGGCTGGGGTTGCTTTCGCTGGTGTGGCTGCTTTAGGTGGTGCTTCCTCTTCTAAAGTCGGGAAAACAGTTCCAGACGTTATTGGACACCAGACTCTCTACTGAGATGCGTTCACAAGGCCGCTCTGGACGAAGTGTACGAGTGTAGTGTAAATATTAAACACCAAAAGTGGGCTAGAGCGGTGTAAAGCTGTGCTCCTCTGAGTGACCCTCCATGCGTGAATTTATCATTTTCATTAAATGATGTTAACATCGTACCATTCCACAACAAATTTATAAAAACTAATATTCAAGAGGCACCCACCAGACTCATCATCATCATCATCGTCGTCATCATCTTCCTCTTCGCTCTCTTCCTTGGCAACGACTTTTCCGTTTTTCACTGCCTTCGCCGGTGTGGGCTTCTTAGCCACAGCTTTGGGGGGTGGTGCCTGAATAAAGAGGAACGTGTCACTGCAGTCGTCGCTTCTCCGTTAACGTTAATAAGAAATATACACAAAAGGAAAGTATCCCTCAAACGGAGCCTCACCTCTTCCTCCTCCTCATCGCTGTCATCCTCTTCACTGGACTCCTCGACCTCTTTAGGAGGCGGAGGGGCTTTTTTCTTGGGGGGCACTTCGCTTTTCGCCGCCTGTAAACATTCAGAGATCATTAATAACGCACCCGCTCCTGTGTTCAAAAGCTGGAGCTTTCAATGAGCATATGAACTATAAATCACATCCCATAATATTACACTTCAGATAAATCACTGACTCTGATTGGTCTGTCCCTGAGAGAGAAGTTTAACACTGGGGCCCCTGTGATTTAAAAGCTGAACTTGAAAGTGTGTGTGTGGGAGGGGAGGGACCCAGACCTATGCAATAGACCACATCCATATTGTGGGGTGCCTCGCTGTAGATATTTCACATTACGGCAGCTCTTAACACGGTTAATGAGATTATAAAAAACTAACCCCAGGACATTCTCAGCAAACTAGAACCTACCTCATTTGACCTAGAACCACTGCCAGAGCTTCAAACGCAGAAACTAAGCACCTAAAACTGTGGAACCCTCTTAAAAGGAAAGTGATCCATACACTATTTCTTCAACGAATATCTTAATAAAAGAATGTTGTACAGCTCTATCACACCTCGGCTAATGTTCGCACGTATTTACTCTTTAAATATGAACCCAATCCCGTGCTGGTTGTTCTGTATAAAACAAACTCTACGTAAATCATTCCGTAAACACGTTGTAAAACTGTGTCACGTCCCCGGGCCACGTGTGACGAGGTCGAGCCCACGTGGGGCGCAGCTGCGGCCTCGTGCTAACGCTAACGACGCTAAGCTAACCACCACACTAACGAAGGCCTCTGTTAGCCGGCTGTGCTAACGCCGACACGATAAACACACGTTTCTCACCCGAACTGTCCGTTCCGCGCTACACTGAGCCACACACACAAAAGAACGTAGTTTTCGACCTGGTTTATGTTAGAGACAATAAATAACCACAAGTTATAAGGTAAACAAAAACAATAATAAACAATCACCCGGAACATGCTACGGCTAATGCTAACAGCGCTGCTCAGCCCACGTTTAGTAGACGCACTACTGCACGTTACCCACAGTAGACTCTTAATAATGCATTAAATCTTTTAAACGAGAGTCATTTGGCGCTACTGCTTTCTTAAAATAAGCAAAACTACAAAAAACAATCGAATAACCGAACCATGAAGATTCGAACCTGAATTCGGTTTTAGAGCTCAACCGGAGGAGGCCTTAAAACCTCCATTTTAAAACTCTGCGCTCATTTTAATTCACACCGACACTAGAAACGCAGACGTATCACAATTAAAACGTTTTGTTTAAAAAAAAGCCTTTAAAATATGAGCTGCTTTACTGTGGAAAATAATTCTAATATTAAAAAAAAGACATTAGAGCAGCATTTAAAAAAAAAAACAATTTTACAATAAAAAATTACCTTCGCAAGCTTCACCATGGCTGAGCGCTGCTTCGGAATAACACGAAAACCTTAAGTTAAACGTTGTAAAGTTGGATTTTGTGGAGTTCTTCTTCCCACGTGTTGGACTCTGCAGTCGGTTCTGCTGCTCAGCACTGAGACTGAAAACCAACACTCCGCCGCTTTTCTGCAGCGCGGGATTTACAAACACACCCGTATTCTGGCACGAGTCCCGCCTCTCCTGTGCTACGATTGGCTTAGAGTTCAAGCCCCGTGTGGCATATTGACGATATGAGCCAATCAGAGGCGTAAGAGGGCGGGACTTGTCCGAGAACGGGTAGAAATCTATCAACCCTCCCCCAACTGATACAGGGAACACTGTAAAACAGTGTGCTCTCGACATAATAAACACTACGTGGCCAAATGTTTGTGGACATTTGCTCTGTTTCCTCTCGTATCTGGTGGATAACAGTCTATACCCTTTTGGGAAGATTTATGGAACATTGCTGTAAGGATTTGATAGCATTCAGCCACAAATATTAAATGAGGTCAGGTACAGGTACAGGAACCATCCAGAGTGCAAAACTATTGCAAGACACCCCCCAGGTGGTCCACATCCCTCATTATTATGGCTCATTTGCCACATGAGGACCACATCGCTTCTGGACCGTTTGCAATGGACAGCACAGCCATGTCTTTGCCAGAAATGTGCTGGGTCTGGGACGCTTTTGTTTTTCTGTTGCAATATACAGCACTAAAAAACAGCCAGCATTATCTTATCTCTGCCAACGTTTAAGTGCCCTTTGATTTAGAAATGTGCTTTTCAAAATACCAGTAAGATACACTTCCAACTAAGAATAACCATTATGACTCTGCTCAGTTAATGTCAATGTCAATGTGACTCTGATTACATTCATCAACACTCAAACAACTCAAAACTAAAATAATAGGCTGAAAGGCATGTTCATGCACCGCTGTGAAACTTACTGAAAAGCAGAGGTGGGATGAGGAGCCAGAAACCACCCTACAATAAAAGGATAGTTCCTTGGTTTAAGGAGTGTGGTGTGTTCTCCCCGTGTCTGCGTGGGTTTCCTCCGGGTGACTGTCTGTGAGGAGTGTGGTGTGTTCTCCCCGTGTCTGCGTGGGTTTCCTCCGGGTGACTGTCTGTGAGGAGTGTGGTGTGTTCTCCCCGTGTCTGCGTGGGTTTCCTCCGGGTGACTGTCTGTGAGGAGTGTGGTGTGTTCTCCCCGTGTCTGCGTGGGTTTCCTCCGGGTGACTGTCTGTGAGGAGTGTGGTGTGTTCTCCCCGTGTCTGCGTGGGTTTCCTCCGGGTGACTGTCTGTGAGGAGTGTGGTGTGTTCTCCCCGTGTCTGCGTGGGTTTCCTCCGGGTGACTGTCTGTGAGGAGTGTGGTGTGTTCTCCCCGTGTCTGCGTGGGTTTCCTCCGGGTGACTGTCTGTGAGGAGTGTGGTGTGTTCTCCCCGTGTCTGCGTGGGTTTCCTCCGGGTGACTGTCTGTGAGGAGTGTGGTGTGTTCTCCCCGTGTCTGCGTGGGTTTCCTCCGGGTGACTGTCTGTGAGGAGTGTGGTGTGTTCTCCCCGTGTCTGCGTGGGTTTCCTCCGGGTGACTGTCTGTGAGGAGTGTGGTGTGTTCTCCCCGTGTCTGCGTGGGTTTCCTCCGGGTGACTGTCTGTGAGGAGTGTGGTGTGTTCTCCCCGTGTCTGCGTGGGTTTCCTCCGGGTGACTGTCTGTGAGGAGTGTGGTGTGTTCTCCCCGTGTCTGCGTGGGTTTCCTCCGGGTGACTGTCTGTGAGGAGTGTGGTGTGTTCTCCCCGTGTCTGCGTGGGTTTCCTCCGGGTGACTGTCTGTGAGGAGTGTGGTGTGTTCTCCCCGTGTCTGCGTGGGTTTCCTCCGGGTGACTGTCTGTGAGGAGTGTGGTGTGTTCTCCCCGTGTCTGCGTGGGTTTCCTCCGGGTGACTGTCTGTGAGGAGTGTGGTGTGTTCTCCCCGTGTCTGCGTGGGTTTCCTCCGGGTGACTGTCTGTGAGGAGTGTGGTGTGTTCTCCCCGTGTCTGCGTGGGTTTCCTCCGGGTGACTGTCTGTGAGGAGTGTGGTGTGTTCTCCCCGTGTCTGCGTGGGTTTCCTCCGGGTGACTGTCTGTGAGGAGTGTGGTGTGTTCTCCCCGTGTCTGCGTGGGTTTCCTCCGGGTGACTGTCTGTGAGGAGTGTGGTGTGTTCTCCCCGTGTCTGCGTGGGTTTCCTCCGGGTGACTGTCTGTGAGGAGTGTGGTGTGTTCTCCCCGTGTCTGCGTGGGTTTCCTCCGGGTGACTGTCTGTGAGGAGTGTGGTGTGTTCTCCCTGTGTCTGCGTGGGTTTCCTCCGGGTGACTGTCTGTGAGGAGTGTGGTGTGTTCTCTCTGTGTCTGCGTGGGTTTCCTCCGGGTGACTGTCTGTGAGGAGTGTGGTGTGTTCTCCCTGTTTCTGCGTGGGTTTCCTGCACCGAATCAATAGCACTGAATCAATCTCAGAGGTTTAGGACCAGTCTCATGGGCTTAGAGCTAATCTCAGGGATTTGGAAGCAGTTTCAGTGTCTTAGAACCCATCTCTGGGATCAAATTTCTGGGGGTTTAAACCAATCTCTGAGACTTATACCAACTTTCACACTGTACGAGTGTAGAGATTATTTCAAGGACTTAGAACCAATCTCAGGAACTTTAAACCAGTCTCAGGGACTAAGACATTATCTAAAGGATTTAGAATAAATCTAAACACATCTGTTTGGAGCCCTGTTTTACTGAGAAAAAGGTCAAATTAAATTATTCTGTTTGTGAGTCTGCTTCCACAGTACGGACTACTTTACATATATCTGCATTTCTGAGTAAATATTTTCCTAATGATATGCAGCCGTTTGTGCCTGATGTTTGTGGGCTGATAACTCAAGAACAACTGAGTGCAGAGACAGAAAAGACGAAGGAACATAAGGATAAAGAAAGAAGAATACAACAAATTCACAGCCTCATAGGAATCTACCGGGTCAGGACAGTGGACAGTGGAGGTGAATGGAAGCAGACATCCTCCTCTAAAAGCCCCTCACAGAAAGTGAGGACAGTAGAGGGCTGTGCACACATTGACTGTGTTACTGTGGTTCTCTCGCCAGCAGAGGGGGTACAATTTGAATCTATCCACGACCTCTAGTGGACAATCAGGTGATCTGCAACAGGAAATGCAGTCTCTCATTCTGGAGCGCAGGTTTTTCTCGACTCGTGCTGACACTATTATTTAATTAACTCTTTATATAATGTATTTTTTTATTTGTTTTTAATTTACAGTGAATTTATACCAGTTAGAAAATTAAATTAATTAAACTACTGCAGTTTCAAACCTGTTCCTGGTGGAGAAGGATGTCACGGACACTGTGAAAAAAGAAGTTTACTGAGCTGAGATTTCCACAATTCTACATCATCATCATCAGTAGGAGTAGGAGTGGCTTGATTTAGCACTAAATCAAGCCACTCCTACAGGCTATAAATATGTACACAGCCCCAGACTGACAGGCAAAGGCGGTGGATTATGTATAATTTACAAAAATAATTTAATTATTAACCAAAAACATGGTTACAACTGTACTTCCTTCGAAATCATGTACATTAACATACTTAACCCCGCCACAAATAAGAACACTATCTCCTTATTAAACATTTATAGACCACCAGGGCCCTATTCAGAATTTATAAAAGAATTTGGTGAACTAGCTGCTAATTTAGCAGTGTCATGTGATAAGTTAATAATTGTAGGAGACTTTAACATTCATTTTGAGAAAAGTGATGATCCCCTAAAAAAGGCGTTCACATCAATCATAGATTCTGTTGGGTTCACACAAAATGTATCAGGTCCTACTCATTATTGTAATCACACACTAGACTTGGTTTTGTCCCTGGGCACGAACATAAAAAACCTAAATATTCTCCCTCAGTCTTCCACAGTCTCAGACCACTACCTAATTTCATATGAACTGAGTTTAGATATTAAAAAATGTACATGCCCACATTATTATCTAAAGCGCTCACTAACCCCATCTACAGCCCCTAAATTTACTGAAAACATCACTGATTTATTGACCTCAGTCAGTAGTCCAGCAGACCCACTGGAGCTGGATAGACTAACGGACTACTTAGATAACACTCTTCGATTAACTTTAGATAGTGTAGCACCGCTGAAGCGTAAAAAGCTACAACAGAAAAAACTCGCTCCCTGGTATAATGAAGAAACACTCACCTTAAAACAAACCGTAAGGAAATTAGAGCGGAAATGGCGGTCGACTAAACTGGAAGTATTTCACTGTGCCTGGAAAGACAGCCTTATCCAATATAGAAAGGCACTCGTCAGTGCACGTTCAGCACATCTGTCCTCACTGATTGAAAATAATAAACACAATCCTAGAGTACTCTTTAATGTAATCTCTAAACTTACAAACAATCGGACAGCTACTGATCCACAGATCCCAGCCATTCACACCAGCAATGCTTTTATGGACTTTTTTAACAATAAGATTGAAAATATTAGACAAACAATAAATACCATATTACTAAATCCAGCCTGTCTGTCATCTGGTGTGGATGATATAGAACAAAACATAGAAGAAAGACTAGAGGACTTTGACCCACTACCACAGCTAGAACTGGAGAAAATCATCTATTCGTCAAATTGTACGACCTGCACACTTGATGCAATACCAACAAAACTATTTAAAGAAGTATTACCAGTCATAATCAATCCCATTTTAACAATCATAAATTCATCCCTTAGACTAGGTCACATACCCAAAGCATTTAAACTAGCAGTTATTAAGCCCCTAATCAAAAAACCGAATCTTGATCCTAGTGTACTATCCAATTACAGACCCATCTCTAACCTTCCCTTCATATCTAAGATCTTAGAAAAAGTTGTGGCCCAACAACTTAGGTCATACTTGCATAAGAATAACATATATGAAAAATTTCAATCTGGTTTTAGGCCACACCATAGCACCGAAACAGCTTTAGTTAAGATAACAAACGACCTTCTTCTCGCCTCTGATCGAGGCTGCGTATCCATGCTAGTTCTACTAGACCTCAGTGCAGCTTTCGATACAATTGATCATACTATTCTGCTAGAAAGATTAAAAAACATGGTTGGAATAACAGGAACAGCCCTATCATGGTTTAAGTCTTACCTCACAGATCGCTATCAGTTTGTAAACGTAAATAATGTTTCTTCTACTCATACAAAAATGAGATTTGGAGTTCCCCAAGGCTCCATTTTAGGACCTTTACTATTCATATTATACATGCTGCCACTGGGCAGAGTTATTAGCAGGCATGGCATTACCTTCCACAGTTATGCAGATGACACACAGTTATACATATCAGCCAAACCAGATGACAAACCTACACTAAAGAAAATGGAGGACTGTGTTAAAGAAGTGAAGCATTGGATGTCATACAATTTCCTTCTGCTAAACAGCGACAAAACCGAGGTTCTCCTTCTAGGTCCAAAACCTGCTATAAATAAGGTATCAGATTTAATACATAATTTTGACTTCCCTGTTCTCCCGAGCTCATCAGCTAAAAATCTGGGTGTTATAATTGATTCAGATCTATCATTTGATCAGCATACAGGTAACATTACAAGAATAGCTTTCCTACATCTTCGGAACCTCGCTAAGTTAAGAAATTCCTTATCCCTCCCAGATGCGGAAAAATTAATTCACGCTTTTATTACATCAAGATTAGATTATTGCAATGCACTTTTATCAGGATGCTCCAGCAGAAACCTGAGTAAACTCCAGTTAATTCAAAATGCTGCAGCCAGGGTCCTCACTAAGACTAGAAAATTTGATCATATCAGTCCAGTCTTATCGGCCCTTCACTGGCTTCCAGTTAAATTCCGTATTGATTACAAAATTCTTTTACTCACGTATAAATCCTTACATGGTCTCGCCCCTGAATACCTGCGAGACCTCATCACACACTATGAACCACCAAGATTACTCAGATCTCAGGGCGCCGGCCTCTTACTAGTACCCAGAATTCATAAGACTTCAGCGGGGGGGAAAGCCTTCTCCTACAAAGCCCCTCAGCTCTGGAACAATCTTCCAGCTAGTGTTCGGGACGCAGACACAGTCACTATGTTTAAGTCTAGGCTCAAAACACACTTGTTCAGTTTAGCCTTTGGCAACTAACCTCTGTCTAGTTTAAGGTTGTCGTTTCAGGAACTCATGGACATGGAGAATCAGGGTAAACCTGGATGATGTGCTCACAATTTCTCTTGCTTGGAACGAAAGGATGTCTTTGCCTGAGCTCCTTCTGGTTTCCCTACTCCCAGTCTGTTACAGTCTGATCCGTCACTACACTAAAATATTCACATGCTCTTATTCTCTGCTGCACTCAACTAAACTAACTGCTTCCCTTTTACTGTTTTACTGTTTTTTTCTGAGAGAATGGTGGCCCACTGATGGAAGACTGTTTGCTGGATTCTCCTGCAGACCAGACCAGCTGCTCACCTTATTATTATTATTATTATTATTATGTAGCATAATGACACTTCATTGGTGATCATTTAAAATTCAATCTATAGTTTGATCAGAGGAGGATGGGTCCCCTTTGTGAGTCTTGGTTCCTCCCAAGGTTTCTTCCTCCAGCCTCGAGGGAGTTTTTCCTTGCCACTGTCGCCTTAGGCTTGCTTGCATTGGGCTTTTATTTAAATGTTCTGTTTTGAAACTGTGAAGCTGCTTTGTGACAACGTCAGTTGTAAAAAGCGCTATACAAATAAATTTGATTTGATTTTGATTTGATCATCATCTTTCCACATAAAGCTCTGGAGGTGGAGAACCAATAAATACTGGGTTTGTGTTGGAGATGTGGGCACAGCTGGTTCCATTCACAATCACTAGAAAACTATATGGAGTCCACAATATCTTCTTCAACCAAACGCTTACCTCCTGAGCACTCTTCCTCACTGTGAGCACAGCTCAAACCCTGGAATATTATGGAAGAATTTACACAATCGGTGGACTTTCCCTTTAACTAACTCAGGTGCAATAAGAAGTCAGTGGGTTAAAATGGCCACAAGGTGGCAGCATTAGAACAAAAACAGACTGGGGTGTTACACCGGGCTCCAGACGTTTATAATGCTCCAATCTGGCAACCGGAAAGTTAGGTTTTCAACGTAAAAATGAGGAACGTGGAGTATATTCCACAGTATTCCGTGTTACATCAGTGTTATAATGAACATTACATCATTAACTCATTCATTCATCTTCTGAAAATACTGAACTGTGCTGAAGGTCACGGTGGGCCCTGAACCCACTCAGAACCACTGAGCAGAAACCCACCACGGACACAGCACCAAACACTCACCCACACTCTCACACACTCACACACACACACACACACACACTCACACACTCTCACCTGTGGATGTCTGTCAGTGTCCTGGACTCAGTGACGCCTCCTTGTGGCTAACGATATCACCTCCTCTGCTCTAACACGTGTGTGTGTGTGTGTGTGTGTGTGTGTTTTCATCTGAACAGCAGCCTGAATTGAAATTTAAGAAAATGTTTTAATTTTCCAGTAAAGTTACTATTTTGGAGACATATGTTCTTCTTTGGACAGGGACGATATGCTAATTCACTTAGTTAAGGAGGCGGGGCCATGCAAATTCCTCCTCTGAAGACACTGCTGTGTTTGTTGTTGTACTGGTGTTGTTCTGAGAGCGAGGGCGGTGGTGTTTTATATTTATACTCACACTTCTCTCTGACGGTGGTCAGCCGTGTGTGTGTGTGTGTGTGTGTGTGTGTGTGCACGTGTGTGTATGTGTGTGCACGTGTGTGTGTGTGCGTATGTGTCTGTGTGTACGTGTGTGTTTAGTGTGTGTGTGTGTGTGTGTATGTGTGTGTTTAGTGTGTGTGTGTGTATACGTATGTGTGTGTGTGTGTGTCTGTACGTGTGTGTGTGTCTGTGCGTGTGCGTGTGTGTACGTGTGTGTGTGTATACGTGTGTGTACATGTGTGTGTGTATGTGTGTGTGTGTGTATACATGTGTGTGTGTGTGTGTGTGTGTGTGTGTGTGTGTACGTGTGTGTGTGTATACATGTGTGTGTGTGTGTGTACGTGTGTGTGTGTATACATGTGTGTGTGTATACGTGTGTGTACGTGTGTGTTTAGTGTGTGTACGTGTGTGTGTGTATACATGTGTGTGTGTGTACGTGTGTGTGTGTATACATGTGTGTGTGTGTACGTGTGTGTGTGTATACATGTGTGTGTGTTTAGTGTGTGTGTGTGTGTTGCTGACTAAGAGCTTCAGTAAAGAGGATGTTGTCCTCACCGTATTCAGCTCCTTCACTACAACATTAACGTGCTCTTTTCTTTTCGAAGCCCATTGTCTGACCCCAGCACAAGCAGCCGGACTGTTTCCTGATTAAATATAATATCAGTTTAAAGCCTGGTCTGTGCCTTTGACACCTGCACATCAACCTTTCAGAAGAATCAGGAACCAATTATGCACATGTTTTTTTAATCATTTTAAACATTTACAACTATTTAAGACAAAAAAAAGGAAGTTACAAACAGAGGTTGTTTTCTGCATTTGTTTTCGCATTCATTTCAAAATGTTACATAAATAGAACTCATATTTATAAATATCTCTTTTTTTATAAACATATAAATAGTTTTTTGAAACATAAATACATTAAATGCTGGAGTGAAGTACGTAAATGTACAGCAGCAGCGACATTATACAGCTTTGCATTTTTTAACACCACTTCTCCATCCGCCGCGTCTCCGGAGGGTGGAGTCGTTTATACGTGTGGGGGTTGAGTCGTGGTTGATTTGCTTTTCGCCAGAACGCTGGCCGTGGCCCTTGTGTACCGTTAATCCAGCATTGTTTTAGGTCTTTCCCCAAAAAAGAGGAGCAATAAGTCAATACTGTCCAAATCCAAAAGGCCGTCCTTTACACACTCTGCAGGAGACAGAGAGAGAGAGAGAGAGAGAGAGAGAGAGAGAGAGAGAGAGAGAGAGAGAGAGAGAGAGACAGCGAGAGAGAGACAGAGAGAGACAGAGAGAGAGAAAGAGAGAAACAGTGAGAGACACAGAGAGAGAGAGAGAGAGAGACAGAGAGAGAGAAAGAGAGAAACAGTGAGAGACACAGAGAGAGACACAGAGAGAGAGAAAGAGAGAGAGAGAGTGAGACAGAGAGTGTGACAGAGAGAGAGAGAAAGAGAGAAACAGTGAGAGAGAGAGAGAGAGAAAGAGAGGTAGAGAGAGAGAGAGAGAGAGAGAGAGAGAGAAAGAGAGACAGAGAGAGAGAAAGAGAGAAACAGTGAGAGAGAGAGAGAGACAGAGAGAGAGAGAGAGAGAGAGAGAGAGAGAGAGAGAGAGAGAGAGAGAGAGAAGAGAGACAGAGAGAGAGAAAGAGAGAAACAGTGAGAGAGAGAGAGAGACAGAGAGAGAGAGAGAGAGAGAGAGAGAGAGAGAGAGAACACGGTTAGATGTGTCTGTGTTTTCTGAGGCATTTTGCATTTAAAACAGTGTAAAAGAAGAAGAATGATTTAAACAACATCAGATCCCACGTGTTTCTCATGTGAAACGTTAAAAACTGTGAAGCACAAGCCTCCAAATCTCTCCGGAAAAAAACTTTCCACTGAGTCTGTACCCGTTCTGACCGAGAGTGCAGTTTAAACGAGCTGAATTCACTCATTTCGAGGGCTGTCCGGATATTTTTGGAGACACAATGTCCATTTACACGAAAGGAACCAAGAATGATATCAAATTTGTTTCAGTTGGATGAGTGTAACTCATAATGGACCCAAATGGACCTGGAAAATCATCTGACTGCCTCAGTGGCGCCCTCCTGTGGCTCAAAAACAAACCCACTCTCCCCCTATCTCCCACTGCATCCTCAAACATTTGTAGACACTCTTTATAACCGCAGACACACGTCCAGTTTCACACACAGCTCAATGCCAAGAGTGGGCTGTAAAGGTATAAACAACACCCCCAGCACTGACTGTGTTTATGTGAAGGCTGAAGGCCATCAGATCCTCGCAGCAATGTTCTAGTCTCTACCCCAAGGCCTTCCCATAAAAGCAGAGGCTGTTTCTGCTGTGTTCAGAGCGCATTCCTAAGAAAGATGTGAGACGTGTTTTTAACGTAAAACGCTGCCAAAGAGTCGACGTGCATCATTTCCACCTGAAAGAACCTTGTAGGCTCAGCTCCCTCACCTCTGACGATGTTGTCGTCTCTTTTTAATTCACAGAGAAATGATGCCCACATGCTTTTTATGTAAATCCCCAGCTCCGGAGCGAGGCCCTTTCTGCGGATCTGATGTAAACACGGCGCTAAAAGGCTGTGAATCACTGCCCACCGCTTGGCGCCAGAGAAAACCCTCGCTGTGATGTAATGGCGTGAATTTCTGCTGTAAATGCCTCGATGCCTCGAGGCTGTGAGGAGAGCTGCCTCTCTGCTGCCTTCCACTCTTTCATGTCTCTCTGTGTTTACGTGACTCAGGTGCAGGATTTCCTGCTCACTGTGTGCACCAAAGGCCAGAGGAAAGACCAAATAAACGACCCTTCTCCATCGGTTTAGCTCTGTTTTGGCTGTGATTTTAGATCAGTTCGGTTCCGTTTAACTGCAGCTTGGATTCATTTGGCTCTAACTGGCTCTGTATATTCACTCTGTTTCACTGAATTGTAGATCAGTTTGCTGGGTGCGGTCGTATGACCCCTATATGGCGGTTTTAAGAGTATTTAGCTGTATTTTAGCTGGATTTACTCTGTTTTGGCTGAATATTTAAACGTAAATGGCTAATCATGTGTCTTCAGCAGGATGTAGCTCTATTTTGGCTTTATTTGAACTCAGCTTGGCTCTTGTTTTTTGCTGCGCATGGCATTTACACCCTAATGTCTTCTTTAATTTTATTGAATATCGTCAAATGTAAACGTAAATGTGTGTTTATTTATATTTTCTTAATTGTTATTGTTTACAATCCTAATATTTCTCTTGTTATTTTACTTTTCATCACTGTATTTTAGAATTTTGGAAGTTTCTTGTCTTTTAGCTTTTGGATTGTTTTAATTTTTCATCCATTTTTTAAAGCACTTCACATTTGATTGATGAGAAATAAATTGCTGCATAAATAAAGTTTGACTCATCGATTGATGGATACATTAATGTTAGTTATTCCTGAAATGGCAGGCTTTTCAGCAGCTACTAATTTGACTAAAATTCTACAGTAATCTGCTCTGAATTACCCCTAATCTCCTATGAAATGTACCTGCAGTTTCTGTGGGTCGTTAGTTTTGAGCGGTGCTTTAAAGAGTTCGTATCCCTTCTCTGTTTTATACATTAGTGTATATCAACACTGACCGTGCTTCACTACAAGACCCTACACATTTATAAGGAGTGTATTACGAGTGTTTGGAAGCAGCCGCACAGGGAGCAGTGTGTGGTTACGAGGTTTAAAGAGGAGTCTCTTACCAGGAGAGGTTGGAAGCAGCTGGGTAATGAGCCGGTTGGCAGCCCATCCCGCTGAGCGTCCCTATCCTGTCCATCTTGTGTCCGAAGCAGCCGCTGCGGGTGGAGCTGCTGGGTTTCTTGGAGCCCGCTTTTGTGCGCCTGGGGTTGGGCTGTTCGTTCATGATCCTGGCCCACATTCCCTTGGCCCTGGTGTCCATCCGAAGGTCCCTCAGAAGCCGGGCTCGGCTCTCCAGGGCCTGCTCGGCGTCTCTTGAGATCAGCAGGTCGGCCAGCTCTTCCCCCAGCAGCTCCCTCAGAGTCTACACAAAAGACAGGATCCAGAAAACACTGTTCTGTAGGTTCTCTCTCTCTGTGTCACAATTTAAACAACGGTTTTCAAAGGAGCTGAAGTGGATCTACGCTGTGAGATATAAAGCGTGTCCTGCACAGCTACGTCAGGAAGAGGACACCGAGAAAAACCTGTGGACACCTCACCAGAGGAGACATCAACTGCCCAGATGTGGCACCTCAGCTGCTGACAGACACAGTGCTCATGGGAACGGGAGGAGAGTAGGGGCTTAGGGCTTAGACTTAGACTTCTTTTAAAAAGCGAATTAAAAGACACATAAATGCAGCAGACTATGGTTCCCTTATGTTCCCAACGTACTGAAGATGTTTCATTAAATGTTCCTTCACCTCAGAGAGGGACTCTGTCACAGCTTCTGCTCTTAAACCAAGAGTTTCACTCTGAAAATACCTGGATGTAACACGTCTCTGAAAAGAAAGCTATATCTTTATCAAACAAAGGAGCTACTGGTCGTAAGAGTGAAGTATGTACAGTACGTGACGTACAGAAAACACCGCACATTTTGAAAGTGGTCTGTAACAGAATGAAACGATGTCTCCTTCAGGACAGAGACTAATTCTCTGTGTGTGGTGCGGCGTCCCACACAGTCTCCAAATATCAGTGAGGAGTAAAGAGGACTGAGGTCTGAGTGTTGTTTTGTAATCCGTCCTCGTGCTTCTCCCATGTTTCTCTCTCCACATGTGTCTTGGCGCTGAGTGGGAGGTAGATCAATAAGTGCTCAGTTGTCCTCATGTGCTTTAACAGAAATGACTGCAACTGCTACTGCATCAGAACAAATTCCGTGCAGCTTTCTCAGTACGTAATAAACCCATGTAAATAAAACAGTAAAACCCTTACTCTATCTTTGACCTCATAACTGTGGGTTCATTTGAAAATCCACTCCCGTGAAGGAGATGAAACTACGAAGAGCAGATCGGTGACTCTCAGGACATTCCTTGGACTTTGGGAAGCCACTGGTTTAGAAACATTTCTAGAGAAATCCAACAATAACAAAGAAGTGTGCTTTTCCGTGAAGTCGATAAACCCACCAGGGTTAGAAATCCAGTCTCAGAAAAACCATCAGCATCACATGCACCCTCCACAGTGACTGAAAACACAACCTCTGTGTGACTGTTAACGCTTACGGCCGCTTCAAAACAGAGTTAAACATCGTAAACCATTACAGATCAAGTCCAAATTCCAAAACAAACTCTCCTGCTCTATAAAGACTTTCTGCTGCCAAAGTGTACACTACACACGTGCTTTACCTTCACTCCTCCACGTAACAGGAGCTCTGTGTTAAGCCTGAAGTCCTGCACGCGCCAAACAAGTATAGATCAGCCATCGCCGAGCATCAGCTGTCGTAGATTTTCAAGTAAAAGGGAGAGGAAACGTGCGCAACATCGATGCGTAAAAGCGCAGTAATGCGCACCGTACCTTCTTTGCGTATTCACTAACGTGCTTCAGAGAAGGTTGCGCACGTTTAAAACGGTTTGTTTTTGGAGAAGCGCTAAGCCCGAGCTGCTGGAGGAGGTTAGATGGAGGGTGTAAAGCTGCACCAAAAACACTTTACACGCGCGCAAACGGAGCGCTTTCCTTTTGCTCTCCGCGCACCTTGTTCCATCTTAATTCCACACTCCTGCTGCTGATTAGCTGCAAAAAAGGCCTCAGGTGTGTGAGTGTTTGAGGGTATGTGTGTGTGTGTGTGTGTGTGTGTGTATAAGTCCTCTAAAAAAACCTTTACGCTTTTTACGCACGCTGGCACGAATTCTGAGCGTTTACGCACGGATTTAAAATCTCTATCCATCCGAGACTGAGCTTTTTACGGAAGTGAAAGCTGGACAATAAAAAGACAGTACTCAGAAATGACGTTATTGACATGACGCGTGTGTGTGTGTGTGTGTGTGTGAGTGTGTGTGTGTGTGTTGGGAAGGAAGAACAAAATCATATCTAATGGCAACAGAACTAAGTCTGGTGTAAGCTGCTGAGCAAATATTAGAAATCATATGGTAACCATGCGTCTGAAGAGACGAGGATTCACAGAAGCACTCACACTGCGCTCTATGGCACATAATACCGTATTACACCTAATATAAACACGTCCTCACCGCCCAGTCAGGTTCCAGTGGCCTTATCTATAATCTAATGGTGTGTGTGTGTGTGTGTGTGTGTGCGTGTGTGTGCGTGCGTGTGTGTGTGTGTGGCCATCCTCACCTCGTGCTGCGTGTTTGTAGCCGGTCTGCTCTCCACGCTGATGAACACAAAAGCCACCAGCAGCGCAAACGCAGCCCAATGCGCCATCACCGAGTTTTTAAGGTGGATTAGAAAGCGTTAAGGTGGACAGAAAAGCAGAGTTGAGTTGAGCTGAGGTTAAACGCCTGCTTCAGTCTCAAAGCCTCGGCTCTTCAAAGCTCTTCGTTCAAGGCTCGCGCTTCTCTCTGACCACTCGGCTCCCCGCGCGCGCTCTTATAGTGCCCGCCATGACGTCATGAGAACCTGCTCCTGCATGCGTAATGCTTCCTCTCATCTATCCTCCCTCTCTCTCTGTGACACACTCCTACTCCCCCCATCACACACACACACACACACACACGCACACACACTTTACCTCTCTCTCCACCTTTCTCTCTCTCTCTTTCCCTTCATCCCTCTTTCCCCTGCTTCTTTCTACCCCCACCTCTCTTGCTTCTCACCCCCGCTCCCTCACTCCCCCCCAGCCCTCCACCTTTTCTCTGCACCTCCTTTTCCTCCGTCACCTTCTGTTTACCTCTTTTCCTCTTATCCATTCCCTCCGTTAATTCTCTTTATTTATCCCTCCATCACTTCTTCCACCTTCTCTCTGCGTGTCTCTGTTATTCCTCCCCTCCTCTGTTTCTGATCAGTATTCTGTTGTTTAGAGGATGGAGAGAAGTGGAGAGAAGAAAATGAGACATAGAAACACACACCCTGTTCAAACACAGTTTAGAACCTCACACACTGTTCCACTGCAAAACAAAGCCTTGTATCTCCACTCCTTGTCCCATTTAATTCTGGTGACATTAGTTTAAGTTGGGGATGTTATTCCTTTTCCTTTAAAAGTTGTCATTGTTGGAGAGATGAGGTTTATTTCTTATCATTTTCAACAGATGCAGAATAAATAAATTCATATTTTCACTGTCTCCACAGAAGAAACTTCAGAAGAGAAATTAAAACCCTCTCACACAGGAAGCCCTCGACACTGGGAGGATGTGGACAGACACCTGCACACTCTGAGACACGGGAGGCCAACCCACGCAGCGTCACTGGACAGCTCTACACACTGGGGGAGCACGCCCACTGCCCAGGTCCATCACATCAGCCCATGGAGCCTGTACAGGCTGGGGATCGTCCCCCACACACTCACAGAATTCACAGCTAACTGTAATCTACAGGACTCCTGGTCTCGGCCGACTGAGGCATCACCTCGGATGGGATTGAACTGACGACCTCCTGATAATGGGGTCACCTACACACTCACTCACACTCTCACCCAATCACCCACACACTCACCCAGTCCGTCACACACTCACTCAGTCACCCCTACACTCACTCACACAGTCCCCCACACACTCACTCAGTCATTCACAGAGTCACTCAGTCACCCACACACTCACTCATTCACCCACACCCTCACTCACACACTCACTCACACACTCACTCACTCAATCACCCACACACTCACTCAGTCCCTCACACACTCACTCAGTCATTCACACACTCACCCAGTCACCCACACACTCATTCACATACTCACTCGGTCACCCACACACTCACTCACTCACACACTCACTCACTCAGTCCCTCACACACTCACTCAGTCACCCACACACTCACTCAGTCATTCACACAGTCACTCAGTCATTCACACAGTCACTCAGGCACCCACACACTCACCCAGTCACCCACAAATTCACTCACTCACTCACTCACTCACTCACTCACTCAGTCACCCACACACTCACTCACTCACTCACTACTCACTCACTCACTCACTCACTCAGTCATTCACACACTCACCCAGTCACCCACACACTCACTCAGTCCCTCAAACACTCACTCATTCGCCCACACACTCACTTACCCACTCACTCACTCACTCACAAAGTCCCCCACACACTCACTCAGTCATTCACACAGTCACTCAGTCACCCACACACTCACCCAGTCACCCACACACTCACTCACACACTCACTCATTCACCCACACACTCACTCACTCACTCACTCAGTCCCTCACACATTCACTCAGTCATTCACACACTCACTCAGTCCTCCACACACTCACTCAATCACCAACACACTCACTCAGTCCCCCACACACTCACTCAGTTATTCACACAGTCACTCATTCACTCACACTCAGTCAGTCACTCACACACACACACACTCAGTCATTCACACTTTCACTCAGTCACTTACACTTTCACTCAGTCACTCACACACTCAGTCATTCACTCACACACTCACTCAGTCACTCATTAACTCACACACTCACTCAGTCACTCATTCACTCACACACACACTCAGTCCCTCACACACTCACTCAGTCACCCACACACTCACTCAGTCACCCACACAATCACTCATTCACTCACTTACACACTTAGTCAGTCAGTCACTCACACACACACACACTCACTCAGTCACACACACACTCACTCACTCATTCACTTACATACTCACTCACTCACTCACTCACTCACACCCGTGGACAGTGTCACAAATTCACCCAGTCACTCCACCAACAAATGTGTGTGGACTGTGGGAAGAAAGCAGAGCACCTGGAGGAAACCCACAGAGACACCAGCTTTAGTGGAAACTGAGGATACGTCACAGAACACGTCACCAGCAGGGGGCGCTGCACAGAGGCAGTAAACAGAAGAGAGAAGGTGGCGGCGCGTGTAGACGACCTGCGAGTGTTTGTGCTGTTGTTACAGACATTGGTTTTTCTCCAAAAAGCAAACAGCGATCATCTTTTGGCGCTGAGACGTAGGAGACTACACAGTGCGCTCCTCCTGGGTGCCGCCATCGCTCCTTGCTCCTGTAACTAGCCACGCCCACAAACGTCCTCACGGTTCATGCTGAAAAACCTACTGTTCTTTGGTTCCAGCTGCGAACAAACTTTTCGGTTCTGGAGCCTGTTTTTGTTGGTGGAAAAGCGCCGAACGGTTCACAATTAGCTTCCTGAACCAGAACAGAACCCGACCCACGGTGGTGGAGAAGCGCTATGTGAGGTGTACTGGGGTTCCCAGGGGGCGATGTGTTCCCTGGATTAAGCACAAGACTCATGGGTTCGTTCATCATAAGATTTTAACTCAATAAAAACAGCAGCTGCTATTTTCACATTACATTTCATCACCGTCCAAAGAAAAAACATGTATCTCCAAATCCATAACTTTACAGAAGATAAATCACAGTGAAAGTGAATGTAAAAGAGTTTATTTGGAGTATTTCTGGAGCATTTCTATTGGTTCATTCATCATGTGTTTATCTAAAATATGGCACAAAGGCAGGTGTAATATTTCCCAACAGCCTTCATTAATCTTTAATAACAACTTTAGAAAAGAGTAAGACCCAAAAAAATCTCTAAGAACAATGCGACTAAACGGAAATAAACTCGTTACAACTCAGAAGTTGTTGTTGAGTAAAATCTTGTGTCAAATGAGTCAGAGATTTTAACAACTGCTCTAAAACAACCCTAAACACACCTTTACAACACTCACTCACACACACACACACACACACACACACACACACACACACAGAGCGAGAGGCAGAAAGAGAGATAGAGAGAGATGTGGATTCTGTGAGAGGACACTATGGGGCAGTATAACCTTCACCAACACAGAGCACAGGGCCGAGAGAACGTCATCTGGAGATCGTATCATAGCCTTATTCACAAACACAGAACTGTGCAGAAGTCAGAGATATTTCATCATTTATAAATAACTTATAATAGTTCATAAACCTAACTGTAGTGTAATGAAAAGAGGCTCTGGAGCAGCTGAACATGAGTCTAAGGTCACCACGCTCACAACTAATCACCAACACCAGCTCCTGGGAGAGGTTAGTGTGTGTGTTCTGAGTGTGTGTGTGTGTGTGCTGAGTATGTGTGTGTGTGTGTGTGGTGTGTGTAGATTGATGTCTGTGTAGTGAATGGGTCGTTTCCTCACAAGTCCTTTGTGTGGTGTGGTTCTGACAGGTTTAATGTGTGTGTGTGTGTGTGTGTGTGTGCAGAATGCAGTGTGACAGGGGGGAATGTGGTGCTGATCAGTGTGAGCTGCTGTTGAAGATGTAAAGCTGTGCCGCGGTGGGAGTCTCAGATTAAACCGACAGCAGCTAAATGCCGTCATGGCCTTTCTCCAGAGCTCAGAGCCCAAATCTGACAAGGTGTGTGTGTGTTTTGTGTTTTATGTGTGTGTTGGGGTGTGTGTGTGTGTGTGTGTTTGTGTTGGGGGGGGGTGTTGGGTGTGTGTGTGTGTGTATGGGTGTGTGTGTGTGTGTGTGTGTGTATGGGTGTGTGTGTGTGTGTGTGTTTGGTGTATGTGTGTGTGTGTGTGTGTGTGTGTGTGTTGGGGGGGTGTTGGGTGTGTGTGTTGGGCGTGTGTATGGGGTGTATGGGTGTGTGTGTCTTGTGTGTATGGGTGTGTGTGTTGGGTGTATGTGTGTGTGTGTGTGTATGGGTGTGTGTGTTAGGGTGTGTGTGAGTGTGTGTGTGTTGGGGGGGTGTTGGGTGTGTGTGTTGGGTGTGTGTGTATAGGGGTGTGTGTGTGTGGGGTGTATGGATGTGTGTGCGTGTGTGTGTGTGTTGGGGTGTGTGTGTGTGTGTGTTGGGGGTGTGTGTTGTGTGTATGGGGGTGTGTGTTGGTTGGGTGTGTGTATGGGTGTGTGTTTTGGGTGTGTGTGTGTGTGTGTGTATGGGTGTGTGTGTGTATGTTGGGGTGTGTGTGTGTGTTGGGGTGTGTGTGTGTGTGTTGGTGTGTGTGTGTGTGTGTGTGTGTATGTGTGTGTTGGGGGTGTGTTGGGGGTGTGTGTGTTGGGTGTGTGTGTGTGTTGGGTGTATGTGTGTTGGGTGTGTGTGTGTTGGGTGTGTGTGTGTTGGGTGTATGTGTGTATGTGTATGGATGTGTGTGTGTATTTTGGGGTGTGTGTGTGTGTGTGTGTGTGTTGGGGGTGTGTATGTGTTGGGTGTATGGGTGTGTGTGTGGGGGGGGGTATGGGGTGTGTGTGTGTGTGTGTGTTTGTGTGTGTGTATAATCAGAAATATAGTGGAATAGGTGCAACAGAAGAGGGAGAACTAAAATAACCAGCAAAGAGACGCTATTCACACCAGTCACTCACAGGATTTAAACCACTGCCAGGTGACGTGCGGGACACTGACGATCTGGTTACAGTGCCCCCTGTTGAGTGGGGAGGGGTGTATATCCGTGAATGGTCAGTGAAAGTATCTGAGGGCCGTCAGAACTCAGGTCTGTGGGGTGCTCCTTCAGGAACCGCTTAAGGAACAGGACCAAGTTCCAGGTGTCGACTCTCATTGTTGAAATAAATGCTCCCGATTTTAATAAAAATCCTCTCCATGTGCTGCTCTGCTCTGGAAACCGCTCTAATGTGTTTACGAAGCCCCAGTGTCTGTAAATGGGTAAAAAAACAAAGTGTCTGGGTCCGGTGCTAGGCTTTCTCTCTCTCTGCTCACGGCAGAGAAACGCCATCTGGAGGTTTTTAGACAACGGAGAGACTCCAAACGCTGAAAAGCACCAACCGAGATGAGGATGTTGCTCTATTCCTGCTCCATAGGGGGGTAACTCTGACTTATTTTTGCTGTTACAGTTACATTACTTAAGGTGGAACTGACTCTAAATTCAGGAGAGCGCTAACTGCATGAAAGTAAACGCAGAGGGAAAGTGCTACAAAACTAAACAGCTCGAGTTACACATGAGTTTCTGTGGGAATTCAAACAGTGAATAAACACTTACAGACAATTTACACTTCAGACACCAACAAGATACAGTCATTATTTTCTGTCAAAAAGTGTTTCCACCTTTAAAGAGGCAGAGCTTCACAATGTAAACAAACCGGAGAGAACTGTAGTTCCCCACAGATGTTCCCTGTAAATGACAGAGCGAGGATCACATTAAGGTGAAGATTTTGAGTAAATGAATTTGTAAATTGATCCGGAACTCTCTCTCTTTTTCCACCCAAAGGGTGTGGCCCAGTGGAGCGACTCTGCATCAGTTAACAGCCGAGACGGATAAGAGCCTCAGTAAAGCGATGATCCTCTTCATAGAAACAATTACAGAGAGAGAGAGTGACCTCTGCTCTCCTCTGTATCTCCACGCTTCCCCACAGCGCTCAGACAGAGTCTCGCCTCGGTTTAAATGGAGAAATCATGGGACAGGATGGAGACAATGAGGAGACAAGTCCCTTAACAACTGCATTTGGGTTTATTCATTTAGCAGATGCTCTTATCTGGAGACGCTCACAAAATCCCTGCAAGCAGACGCAGGGAACCTGGAAAATCATCCAGGATTTATGACCTGAAACACAAGAGGCTGATTACGGCTTTATGTGGAGCAACAAACACAATCACACCACACTTAGCTCTAACTCCAGGCTTCATCGTTGATAACAGCACAACAGCTGACAACAAAACAAGGACATGGTGCGTCCCAGTTGTGGCCTACGCACTGATGCTGTGAGGTATACATCAGGTGTAGGAATAGGTTTTAAAGGCATTCAAACATTCTCTGCTCTCTTGTCATTTTTTGGTAATTTTTGTGTTGTATTAAAAAACTCTATTCTCATTCATTCACTGTCTGTGACCCTTATCCAGTTCAGGGTGGTGGAGTCACCCGGGGGAAACCCACGCAGACACAGAGAGAACACACCACACTCCTCACAGACAGTCACCCGGGGGAAACCCAAGCAGACACAGAGAGAACACACCACACTCCTTACAGACAGTCACCCGGAGGAAACCCACGCAGACACAGAGAGAACACACCACACTCCTCAAAGACAGTCACTCGGAGGAAACCCACGCAGACACAGGGAGAACACACCACACTCCTCACAGACAGTCACCCAGAGGAAACCCACGCAGACACAGGGAGAACACACCACACTCTCACAGACAGTCACCTGGAGGAAACCCACGCAGACACAGGGAGAACACACCACACTCCTCACAGACAGTCACCTGGAGGAAACCCACACAGACACAGAGAGAACACACCACACTCTCACAGACAGTCACCCGGAGGAAACCCACACAGACACAGAGAGAACACACCACACTCCTCACAGACAGTCACCTGAAGGAAACCCACGCAGACACAGAGAGAACACACCACACTCCTCACAGACAGTCACCTGGAGGAAACCCACACAGACACAGGGAGAACACACCACACTCCTCACAGACAGTCACCTGGAGGAAACCCACACAGACACAGGGAGAACACACCACACTCCTCACAGACAGTCACCTGGAGGAAACCCACGCAGACACAGAGAGAACACACCACACTCCTCACAGACAGTCACCCGGAGGAAACCCACGCAGACACAGAGAGAACACACCACACTCCTCACAGACAGTCACCCGGAGGAAACCCACGCAGACACAGAGAGAACACACCACACTCCTCACAGACAGTCACCCGGAGGAAACCCACACAGACACAGAGAGAACACACCACACTCACACGGACTTTTGGACACAGTATTGTCCCCAAGAACAGAACAAACCCATCACAGTCTTCTGCAGCTTTTTCCTGATGGAGCTCAGAACCAACGCAGCGCCCAATAAACTCCTCACTCTCCACACGGCTTCAGTCTTAGGTTCTTTTCTGTTGAAGAAAATGAGAATGTGGTTTTAATACGACACACAGTCACTGTAACTTCACAAAAGAGCGGTGAACAAACGCGGGTTGGTCTCTGACTTTTGCACCGCTGCTGTGTGTGTGTTATATTTGACACAGAGGCTACTGTGGGGGGCGAAACCTCTTACGTTTGATGTTCAGCAGAACTCTGGGGTAATTTTCAGCCAAAACAAAAGCAGCTGGACATCTGCGGACGCCTGAGTGATCGACCTGACGCTCGGCCTCTGGACGTAACATTTTCCCCATGTTTTTATTGTAATATTTAACAAGCGAGAGAAACATTTCTTTGCCGTGCCTCGAGTGTGGCACAACAACTGTTCTTCTCCTCTTCCTCCCTCCGCAGATTTAATGACGCTGTCGATTTTTTCCAGTGACATCACTCCCAATATTCAAGAGGTATTTTTTCTTTGTTTCAGAGAAAAAACCCTTGGCCACAGGCTCTTATGTGTCTAATTTTTAATATCCTTGGAGCCTGTGAAGTGGCCGAAGGGAAATAAACCGAGAGCCGAAGGGGAGCTGATTGCTCCGAGGAGCTAAAGTCTTTTAAAGTCTTTAAAAGTGTTTTAAAGTGTTTTAAAGTGTTTCAGCACGGCTCCGGTGTCTGTTCTTCTTTTTGGGGTCAGTTCAACACAAACTGAGACTCTGTTACAGTCTATAAATAACACTTTATTACTGCAGCCTCTTTAATAACTTCAGCACCGGGTCCATTCTGAGAGCTTTCACATGTGGAGCGCTCTCTCTCTCTCTATCAATCTCTCACTCTCTCTCTCTCTCAATCCCTCACACTCTCTCTCTCTCAATCTCTCACTCTATATCACTCTCTCTCTCTCAATCCCTCACTCTCTCTCTCTCTCAATCTCTCACTCTCTCTCTCTCAATCTCTCACTCTCTCTCTCAATCCCTCACTCTCTCTCTTTCTCTCTCTCTCAATCTCTCACTCTCTCTCTCTCTCAATCCCTCACTCTCTCTCTCTCTCAATCTCTCTCTCTCTCTCTCTCTCAATCTCTCACTCTCTCTCTCTCTCAATCCCTCACACTCTCTCTCTCTCAATCTCTCACTCTCTCTCTCTCTCAATCTCTCACTCTATATCACTCTCTCTCTCTCAATCTCTCACTCTATATCACTCTCTCTCTCTCAATCTCTCACTCTATATCACTCTCTCTCTCTCAATCCCTCACTCTCTCTCTCTCTCAATCTCTCACTCTCTCTCTCTCAATCTCTCACTCTCTCTCTCTCTCAATCCCTCACTCTCTCTCTTTCTCTCTCTCTCAATCTCTCACTCTCTCTCTCTCTCTCAATCTCTCACTCTCTCTCTCAATCCCTCACTCTCTCTCTTTCTCTCTCTCTCAATCTCTCACTCTCTCTCTCTCTCAATCCCTCACTCTCTCTCTCTCTCAATCTCTCTCTCTCTCTCTCTCTCAATCTCTCACTCTCTCTCTCTCTCAATCCCTCACACTCTCTCTCTCTCAATCTCTCACTCTCTCTCTCTCTCAATCTCTCACTCTATATCACTCTCTCTCTCTCAATCTCTCACTCTATATCACTCTCTCTCTCTCAATCTCTCACTCTATATCACTCTCTCTCTCTCAATCCCTCACTCTCTCTCTCTCTCAATCTCTCACTCTCTCTCTCTCAATCTCTCACTCTCTCTCTCTCTCAATCCCTCACTCTCTCTCTTTCTCTCTCTCTCAATCTCTCACTCTCTCTCTCTCTCTCAATCCCTCACTCTCTCTCTCTCTCAATCTCTCTCTCTCTCTCTCTCTCTCTCTCAATCTCTCACTCTCTCTCTCTCTCTCAATCCCTCACTGTCTCTCTTTTTCTCTCTCTCAATCTCTCACTGTCTCTCTCTCACTCACTCTCACACTCTCTCTCTCTCTGTTGCTCTCTCAATCTCTCACACTCTCTCTCACTCACTCTCTCACTCTCTGTTGCTCTCTCAATCTCTCACTCTATATATATATCTCTCTCTCGCTGTCTCTCTCTCTCTGTTGCTCTCTCAATTTCTCACTCTCTCTCTCTCAATCTCTCACTCTCTCTCTCTCAATCCCTCACACTCTCTCTTTCTCTCTCTCTCAATCTCTCACTGTCTCTCTCTCACTCACTCTCTGACTCTCTCACTCTCTGTCTCTCTCTCAATCTCTCACTCTCTCTCACTCACTCTCTCTCTCTCTGTCGCTCTCTCAATCTCTCATTCCCTTTCTCTGTCACTCTCTCAAGCTCTCTCTCTATATCACTCTCTCTATATATATCACTCTCTCTCTGTCGCTCTCTCAATCTCTCACACTCTCTCTCTCAATCTCTCACTCTCTCTCTCTATATCACTCTCTCTCTGTCGCTCTCTCAATCTCTCACTCTCTCTCAATCTCTCTCTCTGTCACTCTCTCAATCTCTCACTCTCAATCTTTCACTCCCTCTCTCTCTGTCGCTCTCCCAATCTCTCTCTCAATCTCTCATTCTTTCTCTCTCTGTTGCTCTCAGTATCACTCACTCTTTCTCTCTCTGTCGCTCTCTCAATCTCTCTATATATATCTCCCTCTCTCTCTCTGTTGCTCCCTCAATCTCTCTCTCAATCTCTCACTCTCTCTCCGTCTCTCTCCCTCTGTTTCTCTCTGTCTCTCTCTGTCGCTCTCTCTCTTTCTCTCTTTCTTGCTGTCTCTCTCTCTCTTTCTCTTCTGATCTCACTCATATTTTTTCTCTCATTCTCACCAAATCTTGATCTTTCCATCTTTCTCTCTCTGATGGAGAGGTGGAGTGAGAGAATGATGAGAATGAATAGATGAATGTGTGAAAAGAGGATAAGGAGAAAAATGGTTTGTGGAGTTTATTTCTTTCTCTCTTCCTCGCTCTTTATTCATTTTATCCTCGGTTGGAGATGGAGTGAGAGAATGAGGGAGGGTGGATGAATGGAGGAGTGAAGGATGAGGGGATGAGGAGAGGGAAGGTTTAGAGAGATGAGGGAAGGTGAAAAGGAGGACAGAGTGATGGAAGAATGGAGTGGAGGGAGCACTTGGTGCATGGAGGGATGGAGTGATGAAAGGATTGTGTAACTTTGGGGACGGAGGGATGGAGAGATTCCAGACCTCCTCTATGTGTCTGTTCCCGTGTTACAGCACCAGCAGCGCTCCCGGTTCTGTCGGGTTCTGTTCTGTTCTGTAAACGCAGTCCTGGACACAGATGGGAAAGTGGACACACGAAGAAAAGCTTCACTCGTTTAAAAACATGTTTTTCCTCATGTGTTACTGAGATTCCAAAACCAGGAATGTCCTGGGATTCAAGGAGCCTCCAGATTCCAGAGGGAATAATCAAAACACAGTTGGTGTAACATTAATGGTGTTACCTTTCCTCTCAGCCACAGAGACGGCTGCGTAACTCTGTGGTAGGAGACACACACCAATCATCCACAAGATTAAAACCACTGCGAGCAGAAGGGGATTAACCTGATGTTCTGATTTAATTCCAGTTCTAACCCTTGCTCACTTCTGGTTCTATTCGGTTTTATAAGAACCTTGGTGCTTTTCAGCGACCCACCTGCTTTAGTGGAAACTGAGGATACGTCACAGAACACGTCACCAGCAGGGGGCGCTGCACAGAGGCAGTAAACAGAAGAGAGAAGGTGGCGGGGCGTGTAGACGACCTGTGAGTGTTTGTGCTGTTGTTACAGACGTTGGGTTTTCTCTAAAAAGCAAACAGCGATCATCTTTTGACGCTGAGACGTAGGAGACTACACAGTGCGCTCCTCCTGGGTGCCGCCATCGCTCCTTGCTCCTGTAACTAGCCACGCCCACTGACGTCCTCACGGTTCGTGCTGAAAAACCTACTGTTCTTTGGTTCCAGCTGCGAACAAACTTTTTGGTTCCGAAACAGAACAGAACTCGACCCACGGTGGTGGAAAAGAGTCAGACATGTCCCTCAACACACACCGCTGAAAGAGTTAATACTGCTCTGATAGAGAGAGAGAGAGAGAGAGAGAGAGAGAGAAAGAGAGAGAGAGAGAAAGAGAGAGACAGAGAGAGAGACAGAGAGTGAGAGAAAGAGAGATTGAGAGAGAGAGAGACAGACAGAGAGAGAGAGAGAAAGAGAGAGACAGAGAGAGAGACAGAGAGAGACAGAGAGTGAGAGAAAGAGAGAGAGAGAGATTGAGAGAGAGAGAGAGAGAGATTGAGAGAGAGACAGACAAAGAGAGAGACAGAAAGAGAGACAGAGACAGAGAGAGAGAGAGACAGACAGAGAGAGAGACAGAAAGAGAGACAGAGAGAGAGAAAGAGAGAGACAGAGAGAGAGAGAGAGAGACAGACAGGCACACACACACACACACACACACACACACACAGAGAGAGAGAGAGAGAGAGAGAGAGAGAGAGAGAGAGAGAGTCTGGATTTCATTTCTCTGTGGTCTGCTGAGGAGTTTTTGTAATAACTGTAATGGCATATGTTACTAAAGCTCTCCGCCTCGATGCCAGTGATGTCTCTAAAGCTCTTACAGCCATCGGCATGAGGCTGGCATCAAAAAGTCACAGCCAATTTTCCAATTTCTCCAACGACAGCTTCGGCGAGAACTCCACCCGGCTCAGAAATCCACCCCACTGCTCGCGGCAAACCACACGGCAAGAACATGGAACATATTCCCAACATATTCCACCACTGACATGAGCTTTAAAGAGGAGCTCTGCTCAGTTCTTCAGGAACGTCTGCGCGGTCGAGGTGTCGATAAAATGATGGAGAGAGCTGTGGTTCTAGAGAAACTTCCAGTGCCATAGCAGTGGACAGTGGAGGTGAATGGAACCAGACGTCCTCCTCTAAAAGCCCCTCACAGAAAGTGAGGACAGTGGACAGTGGACAGTGGGGGACAGTAGACGGTGGGGGACAGCAGATGGTGGGGGACAGTGGGGGACAGTAGATGGTGGGGGACAGTGGGGGACAGTGGAAGGTGGGGGACAGTGGACGGTGGGGGACAGTAGACGGTGGGGGACAGTGGATAGTGTGGGACAGTAGACAGTGGGGGACAGTGGACAGTGGGGGACAGTAGATGGTGGGGGACAGTGAATGGTGGGGACAGTTGGGGACAGTAGATGGTGGGGGACAGTAGATGGTGGGGGACAGTGGACGGTGGGGGACAGTAGATGGTGGGGGACAGTGGATGGTGGGGGACAATGGACGGTGGGGGACAGTGGACAGTGGGGGACAGTAGACGGTGGGGGACAGTGGACGGTGGGGGACAGTGGACAGTGGGGGACAGTAGACAGTGGGGGACAGTAGATGGTGGGGGACAGTGGACAGTGGGGGACAGTAGAAGGTGGGGGACAGTGGACAGTGGGGGACAGTAGATGGTGGGGGACAGTGGACAGTGGGGGACAGTAGATGGTGGGGGACAGTGGACAGTGGGGGACAGTAGATGGTGGGGGACAGTGGACAGTGGGGGACAGTAGACGGTGGGGGACAGTGGACAGTGGGGGACAGTAGACGGTGGGGGACAGTGGACAGTGGGGGACAGTAGAAGGTGGGGGACAGTGGACAGTGGGGGACAGTAGATGGGGGGACAGTGGACAGTGGGGGACAGTAGATGGGGGGACAGTGGACAGTGGGGGACAGTAGAAGGTGGGGGACAGTGGACAGTGGGGGACAGTAGATGGGGGGACAGTGGACAGTGGGGGACAGTAGAAGGTGGGGGACAGTGGACAGTGGGGGACAGTAGATGGTGGGGGACAGTGGACAGTGGGGGACAGTAGAAGGTGGGGGACAGTGGACAGTGGGGGACAGTAGATGGTGGGGGACAGTGGACAGTGGGGGACAGTAGAAGGTGGGGGACAGTGGACAGTGGGGGACAGTAGATGGTGGGGGACAGTGGACAGTGGGGGACAGTAGATGGTGGGGGACAGTGGACAGTGGGGGACAGTGGACAGTGGGGGACAGTGGACAGTGGGGGACAGTAGATGGTGGGGGACAGTGGACAGTGGGGGACAGTAGATGGTGGGGGACAGTGGACAGTGGGGGACAGTAGATGGTGGGGGACAGTGGACAGTGGGGGACAGTGGACAGTGGGGGACAGTAGACGGTGGGGGACAGTGGACAGTGGGGGACAGTAGACGGTGGGGGACAGTGGACAGTGGGGGACAGTAGAAGGTGGGGGACAGTGGACAGTGGGGGACAGTAGATGGTGGGGGACAGTGGACAGTGGGGGACAGTAGATGGTGGGGGACAGTGGACAGTGGGGGACAGTAGATGGTGGGGGACAGTAGATGGTGGGGGACAGTGGACAGTGGGGGACAGTAGATGGTGGGGGACAGTGGACAGTGGGGGACAGTAGATGGTGAGGGACAGTAGACGGTGGGGGACAGTGGACAGTGGGGGACAGTAGACGGTGGGGGACAGTGGACAGTGGGATACAGTAGACGGTGGGGGACTGACCCCACATCTGAGTAGGTTTGTATCTAAAATGCAGACAAATAATCATCAGTGAGGTCAGGTGTCGCTTGTCCTCTAGTCCTTCATCAGTGACACAGGACGCTGTCGGCTGGATGTTTTTGTCGATGGACTGTTCTCACTGAGGGGTTTATAAACTCCAGCAGCACTGCTGTGTCTGATCCACAACACACACATATCAGAGCTGTCCAATGCAAAACATATAAATAGGTTTATTCAGATTAACTTTGGAGCGTTTCTATTGGTCGTTCGTCATGAGATTTACACACAATGTGAAGGACAGCTGCTGTGTTCAAATGATGCAGTAAAATAAACATCCACACACACGGAGATATGGTTTTTAATTGGACAGTGAGGAGACATGCTGTGGAGACATTCAAGAATGCAACAGTTGAAGGCTCCGTGACTAAGACCTGTGTGTGTCTCTGTAAAAATGCCACTGGAAGCTTCTGCTACAGAGGTCCGGGCCAGTGCTGTCACTTTTTTCCTAAACCCTGTCAAACTGGATGAACGCTGGAGGTTTGGGCGACACATGTTGCTGTAAAACGAAATGCAAACGGAACATTTCTTTGGGTCTGTGTCACCCGTGTGAGAACCAGCACTCTAACGGTTCTCTACGGGTCTCAGAACAGCACTCGCACTCATGCAGCCGCTCGTGGAGCTGTGTTCTGCATCACCACATCTACAGATTAAAGACGTTTATGAACTAACCCGGGTCAATAAACACCGCTGCTGTGTCCGAGCCTCATGCAAATCAGCTTCCTGATGAACGGACCAATGGAAAGACTGTAAAATGAGGTTTTGTTGTGCTCAGTTACTTTTAATATCTCTAAATTAAATGCTAAGTTAACCCTTTCCTGTAATGTCCTACATCAAGCAGCTCGTAAAGGACGAGGTATTAAACCAGATCCAGGCCGAGAGGCTGCTTTTCAAATAACGCTGTCATTCTCATTGAGATGAGGTCACCTCAGAATCACAGAACATGTTGTTGTAACTATTAAGAACACAAGACAAAAACAACGCAGCACACAATGCCCAAATTAATCCTGTTTAATCTTTGCAGACTGTTCCTTTTTCAGTTTTTTTAATGTGTTAATTTTCCTAAAGCTTTATTTATCAACAAAAGCATAAAGAACACATTTCCGAAGCTGTCTCTGAACATCTGGACTGTGCTCTGTAAATATAAACACATTCAGAGTCTGACGCCTGCAACTTGCTCCAGAAAAGTGTTGGCGGAGGTGAGTTTGGCGCTGGGCTCCATCTTCTTTCCTTTACTGATGCTGTGGGAGCATTTGGGAACTGAGGAGACTCTGCGCTGCAGGTTTGTGAGTGGAGTTCTCGCTCGATGCGAGACTCCAGCTGCTCCACGGTCCGCGGTCACTGTCGTCTGATTCTCCTCTTCATGACGACCACGAGAGACAGATCTGGACGCAGGCCTCTCACGCTCACACACTCTGTGTCTATGAAGCACACGCAGAATGAGGCCTGGCAGCTTCCTGCTGGAACAACCATGGACTTCCCGGGAAAAGACATCATCACACTGATGGCAGTAAATGTCCCCCAAAAGCCAATAAATTGCTACAAATGCCCGTGGCAATTGGATGCGACCATTGTGCCTGTACGTATAACCCCTAAAGGACATCGGGAAATGAACTGGGCTGCTCTGGAGCAGCTGCACATGAGCCTGAGCTCTACAAGTGTGGGCTAGAGGGACATAAAAGTTCTCTGCAGTGAAGGAGCTCCATCCAGGTCCTTTGGGATGTGTTGGAGTGGTGTTTGCGATCCAGAACTAATCATCAACTAATCAGCTAATGCTGGCGTGGCTGTATGCCATCAGATCCTCACAGAAGTGTTCCAACATCAGTAGAGACTGTTCCTGAAGTGAAATTTTAATAAACACCCTTCAGTTCAGAGGAAATGCTGGATGAACTGAGCGGGATTCCACTGAAGTTTAATAAATATGTGGAAGACGAGATGTGAACGAAGTTACTCCGAGGTTCAGCTGAGGAACTGTTGAAGGTGAAGGATCTGGAGTTCTGGAATTATAGTCTTAATAAACTCTGTAAGAATGTCTCAGACACGACTGGGCAGCGCTGGCATTTTGCCACGAGGTCAGAACAAAGAATCGAAGCCCCTGAGTTTACCCTTGTCCTGTTTAAGACCCTGAACACGAGGCTCTCTCCGAGTCCCACATTCAGCTTTAAGCCCATTACAGAAAAGTGGGGATAATTTAAATGAAAAATGGAGCAGAGCCAAAAAATCCAGGGAAGTTTGAGAAGAGAGTCCTAGCACCTACCCCCCAACTGCCCCTCGGCTCCTGGCTGCCCACCATTCTGGGTGTGTGTGTGTGTGTGTGTGCTCACTGTGTGTGTGTGTGTGTGCTCACTGTGTATCTGAGTGTGTGTGTGTGTGTGCTCACTGTGTGTGTGTGTGTGCTCACTGTGTGCGTGTGTGTGTGCTCACTGTGTATCTGTGTGTGTGTGTGTGTGTGCTCACTGTGTGTGTGTGTGTGCTCACTGTGTTTTTGTGTGTGTGTGTGTGTGTACTCACTGTGTATTTGTGTGTGTGTGTTTGTGTGTGTGTGTGTGTGTGTACTCACTGTGTGTGTGTGTGTGCTCACTGTGTGTGTGTGTGTGTGTGTGTACTCACTGTGTATTTGTGTGTGTGTGTTAGTGTACTCACTGTGTATTTGTGTGTGTGTGTTTGTGTGTGTGTGCTCACTGTGTATGTTTGTGTGTGTGTGTGTGTGTGTGTGTGTGTACTCACTGTGTATGTGTGTGTGTGTGTGTGTGCTCACTGTGTGTGTGTGTGTGTGTGCTCACTGTGTGTGTGTGTGTGTGTTCACTGTGTGTGTGCTCACTGTGTGTGTGTGTGCTCACTGTGTATGTGTGTGTGTGTGCTCACTGTGTATGTGTGTGTGTGTGCTCACTGTGTGTGTGTGTGTGTGTGTGTGTGCTCACTGTGTGTGTGTGTGTGTGTGTGTGTACTCACTGTGTATGTGTGTGTGTGTGTGTGTGTTTCCTCACTAGGCACTAGGTGTATTTTCACACAAATGGTTTTAATTCTGAGTCTAAATTTCACCAATTGTTCTCAGTTTTTCTAGAAAAGTGGGGATATATGTTGATAATGTCCTTCAAACTCTGTATGAATTTAAAAGTGTTGTATGTTGTACATGTTCATTTGTAACACCGCACACACCTGCAAATAATGCATTATAACATTGTAAACCAAGACCTGGTTATAGAGCCTTATAGCACTCATCATGTTCTTACACTTTAAGTGTTGTGCGTGTAATTAGTCACTTACAGAAGAAGAAGAGAAAGTAGTGATACTCTATTATTATATTATATTCATACAAACTGAAACCAACCTGTGGTACACAGACATCCGTGAGCAATTATTGCGTAAACACACACACACACACACACACACACACACACACATATCCGGAAAGGGCAGACAGCTAGCTGTACCACACACAGAGCATTCAGCTGTGGATAATGAAGCTGGTCAACAGTTCGTAAAGAAGCAGTGTCTTGGAGGAAGCATGTGCTTTGGATAGAAGCATGTTTCCATTCTTTCTTTACGCTTTCTTTGGCTCCTACCTCATTCAGAAATAATCCGGGCTGAAACATGACTTATAACTTCAGCATGGAGGGGCAGGGCCAAACAGATAAGTCACGTGAGAAAGGGCTGTAAACAGTGTGGGTTTCATGCTATAGACCCTTTAACCCTTCAAACTCTCCGTAGTCACTGGGTTCATAATTGTGGTGAGATGCTTCCTCATGAATGTATGTGTTTTCTAATATTACAAAACCCTGCGGATGGTGTAATCTGAGGTGATTTGCCTCAGAGATCTTTAATATCGATAAACAAGCTGTGGCCTGAGTCCTCAGACTAACATTGATCAGGTTAATACATGAACAAATATTTTCTACCCACAGACAACGAAGACATACATATTTCTGCACATAAAAACTCAAAGAACATCCCCCTTCAAGCGTTCTCTGAGACGGTAGCTTTAACAGGGAAAGAAAAACAGTACATGACTTTAAAGGTAACATACAGTATTATGGACGAATCCCCTTGTGTGTATCCCACCAACCCACACACTGTGAAACAAGACCCCAGTTAGTTTTCTGTGCGCTGCCTGAGTCAGAAAACACAGGATAAAACGAGTCGTTCTGATCCTGCTTCGCTTCTGACGTCAAGTGCAGAGACTTTAGAATGGCCCCGCCCCCTCGTCTGAGTCTGTCCAATCACAGCGCTGGACCCGTGTTTATGTGAGAGCACAAAGACGAGGTTAAACTCAATAAAACAGACACAACGAGCGCAGAGAAATAAGAGCACTGAGTAAAAACGGAGAAGAAAGAGAACACAGTGAAAACGGCTAAAAACCAGAGCTTCTGCTCCTCGCTCCTCACTGCTGTGCGCTCGGGGTCGGGGTGAACAGCGAGCGGCTCATTATCATTTAAAGGAACAGGTGCTGAAAGCGGGCGTTCTGAACAGGGCTGTTTACACAGGGGGAGAACACTGCTGTGGGGCTTGGACCAAAGCAGGTCAAACTGTGTTCCACTGTGGAGAAAAAGGGAAATGTCGTTACAGTAGATTTGAGGTATTTCAGAAGTAAGGAGTGTGTAGTGTGTTGTAGAGTGTTTTGTGTTCAGGGTCAGGGTTAGTGTTAAGTTAATGGTTAGGTTGAAGGTTATTGTTGTCACAGCTATGTTGAAGTTAAAGTCTCCACAAAACAAATGGAAGTATTTAGAGTCCTGACAATGCATGAGAACGCGGTGTTGTGTGTGTGTGTGTGTGTGTGTGTATGCAAAAAGCTGCTGTGTCTGTTTCATATTCAGTTCACAGATGTACAACATGAACACAATTACACAAAAAAATACACAGTGCTGGAGTTGGTAAATATTTGATGAATCTTAAATCGAGAAGCGAAACCAGAGCTGCAACAGTTTGTGAAAAGTGTCGGAGTGTCTGAACCACTGCCCTCTGATCATTAACCCAGAGATCAAACTAAATCAGGACCATGACTCGTCCAGAACACACACGGGGTCCCTGTGTGGTGGACCTCACCTCAGATTATATAAGAATGTGTGTGATAGCTGGAATACGCTGTGCGCTCCTGGTCAGATCTGTGTGTTTACTGAACATTGAAGTGACACGTCCACTCCAGAAGAACACTGCACATCACCGTACACCGTTACTGTTTATATACTGGAGTTAATATTGGGGAAAATGTTGTGTCAAGGCTCCTGTGTGGTGCAGCAGTCTAAGCTTTGACCCTGTGACCTGCAGACCACAGTAAGTGACAGTCTGTGACAGGAGTGACTGTCTGTGAGGAGTGTGGTGTGTTCTCCCTGTGTCTGCGTGGGTTTCCTCCGGGTGACTGTCTGTGAGGAGTGTGGTGTGTTCTCCCTGTGTCTGCGTGGGTTTCCTCCGGGTGACTGTCTGTGAGGAGTGTGGTGTGTTCTCCCTGTGTCTGCGTGGGTTTCCTCCGGGTGACTGTCTGTGAGGAGTGTGGTGTGTTCTCCCTGTGTCTGCGTGGGTTTCCTCCAGGTGACTGTCTGTGAGGAGTGTGGTGTGTTCTCTCTGTGTCTGCGTGGGTTTCCTCCGGGTGACTGTCTGTGAGGAGTGTGGTGTGTTCTCCCTGTGTCTGCATGGGTTTCCTCCAGGTGACTGTCTGTGAGGAGTGTGGTGTGTTCTCCCTGTGTCTGCGTGGGTTTCCTCCGGGTGACTGTCTGTGAGGAGTGTGGTGTGTTCTCTCTGTGTCTGCGTGGGTTTCCTCCGGGTGACTGTCTGTGAGGAGTGTGGTGTGTTCTCTCTGTGTCTGTGTGGGTTTCCTCCGGGTGACTGTCTGTGAGGAGTGTGGTGTGTTCTCCCTGTGTCTGCGTAGGTTTCCTCCAGGTGACTCTCTGTGAGGAGTGTGGTGTGTTCTCTCTGTGTCTGCGTGGGTTTCCTCCGGGTGACTGTCTGTGAGGAGTGTGGTGTGTTCTCCCTGTGTCTGCATGGGTTTCCTCCGGGTGACTGTCTGTGAGGAGTGTGGTGTGTTCTCCCTGTGTCTGCGTGGGTTTCCTCCGGGTGACTGTCTGTGAGGAGTGTGGTGTGTTCTCTCTGTGTCTGCGTGGGTTTCCTCTGGGTGACTGTCTGTGAGGAGTGTGGTGTGTTCTCTCTGTGTCTGTGTGGGTTTCCTCCGGGTGACTGTCTGTGAGGAGTGTGGTGTGTTCTCTCTGTGTCTGCGTGGGTTTCTTCCGGGTGACTGTCTGTGAGGAGTGTGGTGTGTTCTCTCTGTGTCTGCGTGGGTTTCCTCCGGGTGACTGTCTGTGAGGAGTGTGGTGTGTTCTCTCTGTGTCTGTGTGGGTTTCCTCCGGGTGCTCCGGTTTCCTCCCACGCTCCAAAAACACACGTTGGTAGGTGGATTGGAGACTCAAAAGTGTCTGTAGGTGTGAGTGTGTGAGTGAATGTGAGTGTGTGTCGCCCTGTGAAGGACTGGTGCCCCCTCCAGGGTGTGTTCCCACCTTGCACCCAGTGATTCCGGGTAGACTCTGGACCCACCGCCGCCCTGAACTGGATAAGGGTTACAAACAATGAATGAAAGAATGGATGAAGAGGAATTCTTCATAGATGTTTGGAATAAATATAAACACTTATGCCACTCTCCTATATCCTGAGTTTAATGTTTTTTCTGACTAATAAACTTTAAAACTCCACCCAGACGTCTTCTGAACTGAAGGGAACTTGTGGGATGATTAGATCTGGACCACAAACACTACATCATCTAAAAGATTTTGGATGGACTGATTTTTTTTATTTCAGAAAACACTGTTCCAATGCTGGGAGGTTGTGTACCCCTCTCACACACACTTGGCTTTGAGCAGGGTGACACTGCGCTCATGGGCAGCTGTTTTTGAGCTCTGTTGGGTTACTTTTGGATGTCCTGTGGTTTTGAGGGATGAATACACACATACATGTTCTGTTTTTCACAGTGCTACTACTTACACTCCTGGTAGATGCTAACTGTATTTCATCGCCTCATACTGAGCACTATGGACCTACACTACTTTATTTAATATAGGGCTATAGTGCTATGGAGCTATTTATGTATGATGTTCTTCTGTAAAGTCCTTTTCTCCCAGAGGCCTTCAGTGTCCAGAGCCAACACACTCTCTCTCTCTCTCTCTCTCTCTCTCTCTCTCTCTCTCTCACACACACACACACACACACGTTCAAAAACCAAACATCAAGTTCCCATCATTTAGTTTTTCTGTGGTGAAAATGCCAGTAAGATTTCGCTGAACTGCCCTGAGCTTTCAAACACCGGTTCAGATCAAACTCAGGAGTGCCTTCATCCTTCGCCTCGCGCCGTCTGTTGTTTACTCCACACAACTGCAGCAGATTTGGGCGTCCTGACTGGGCTCACGTGAGCAAACATGAAAAGATCAGATAAGGCTCTGACCTAAAATCTGAGTTACTGTAACACATGAGGAATTCTGTAGAGAACAAAGAAGTGTCAAACAAAGCCAAACCAGCAGCTTCATCAGGAGAACCCTGAGACACTTTCCCGGCAGGAACCAATCAGATTTGTCTTACCAGCTAATGCCAAGTGTACATTAGGTGCAAGGCATTTACACACTCTGAACAGGGTAACACACTCACCCCATCACTCACACACTCACACCTCTGCTCTCTGTTTGGTCCTTGGTTGGTTTCCCACAGCTCCCCCCTGAAATGTACCCGGTGTCGTCTCTAACCCCGTCTCTAAGGGGAACAGTGGGCTTTTGAAACCACAACAACGGCATTAAGCAGTGTTTACTCATGGTGTATTGGTGTGTTGTTGTTGTCTGGGACTGAACACAGCTCCGTCATCAGTTCAGACAGATCAGTAGAGTTTGTTCCTTCCTTGTTGCAGCGTCCAGCTCTCGCTGGATTCTTTCGTCAGCCACCGATCCAAGGAGCGTTTGAACCTCTTCAAAAGACCACGGCGTCATTTTACGAGCTGCCGTCGTGAGTCGGATAAAAACAAACGTGATCTCTGCTGCAGCTGGAGATTTTACAGATGGAGAGTTGGTGCTGGTCGTCTGCGTTGCGTGGCGTAGAGTGACGACTCTCTCTGGACAATCAGCGCTCTGCAAGGTTTACACGCCACATTTTAGTCCCTAGACCACACCTGATTTCACTCCTTTAATTAGTTGGTCTCAGTAAAACAACTGGTCATGTGACCTCCTGGTTGGTTGGAACAAAAAACTGTAAAAAGTCTGTAGTTAAAGACTTCTGCAACACCCTCAGTGTTTTGATCCTAGTCGTATTTTATCTTATTGGTTCATGGTCAGTGTCGGATTAAAGGCTGGGTTTAAAAGGCGTTGGAGAAGTGTGTTTAAAGGCTGAAGCTGTGGGTGCACAGTGGAGTTTGAGGAGATGGGGAAGGGCTTTGTTAGTTTAACCTCAGTTTTACAGTAGGAAGGAGTGAAGCATCTGGAGGTTAACCGCCGCTCTGGATCTGCTCTTTAATGCACTTTAATGCACTTTAATGCATTTTAATGGTGCTGGGCCTGGGCTGCGGCTCAAACCTCGCATCTCCTGGCTCGGACGGCTGAAGAGTATCGGAGTGTTCCCATGGAAAAGCCGTTAAAATCTGTTAAAAGCTGTTAAAGTGGCCGTGGCCATGATGAGGAATGAGTTTCCATCAGTTCCTCCTCGCCACAGTGTGTTCAGAGTTGCTCCGCAGTGTCACACCACGGTTAAACCAGCCCTGATTAGGACCCAGAGGACACTTCTATGGCTCAAAACATTCTCGGTTCTGACTCAGGAGACTCAGTGGTGACTCCTAAAACAGCCTTAGGGAGAACAGAGACGTGAGGCGCTTGTGTCCAAATAAACGATGACATTCTGTCCAGCATCAGAACTGAGCAGGTTGTGAGTGCTGATGAGAAATGACAGGAGTGTTATTGTCTCAGGACTGAGCCCAGTGTGAGAACTCCACTCATACTCAAAAGGTGAAATAGGGGATGCTCCCTGATTGTCTTTCACTCAGAAGAAACTCATAAGCTAGTCTCCACTGTCTCTCCATCTGACCTCAGTGTCTTCCAGGAGGGACTACAGAGATACGAAGGAGACACTACAGAGATATTTTGTTTCTCCTGGACAACACCAAGGTCAGATGGAGAGAGGGTAGTGATTGTATCTTGTGTCTCCTGCTGCTCAGACCTTTCTCCTGAGAGAAGGAGGAGAGGATTGTCCTGTGTCTCCTCTTGAATTTGTCTGGAGATCTCAGGAAAGTCTCACGCTGTGCTCAAAACAAGAGAAAATACATAATCAGAAAGTTGGACAGGTGTGTTCTCCTCTCTCCAATCAGCTGCTGGAGCTGTGTGTGAACCCATCGCTCCGTAAACCAAGGCGGTGTGTTGTTGTTTCTGGGCCGTGCTGCAGTTGCCATGCAATCTAACTTTTCCACTCGGAGAAATTTACCACTCGTCCTCTCGATGTCTCCGAGCTGATTGTTCCGGATCGTAGTGAGGAATCAAATTAGTCTCTCGTAACGCTCGTAAAAAAGAGAGTCTTATTTTGATTCTTTTTTAAAAGGCGTTATTCGATGGGTGTGTGTGCGCTCCACAGTTTTCCATCGTTATCCCATCCCTCTCCCGTTCCAGGGAGTATTTCTGGCTTTTAATCATTAACAGTTAATCTTGGAATTTTGAAATAAAAACCAGCCTCGAGAACAAGGAACATGCCTGACATTTACGAGCTTCCAGACTTGTCAACATCAGCGGTGGAGCTCTCATTTCCACACGTTTGTAGACACCTGCTCCTGCATCATTTTCTGTGAAGGCTTCAATCAAGGTCTTGGAACATTGTTGTGAGGATTCGCTGGATATAAGCCCACAAGAACCCTAGGAAGATGAGGTCCAGGTGCTGGGTGGTTAGCTCTGGCACTTGTCCATCTCTCCAGAGAACACAATCCCACTGATACCCCTCTCCTATTGGTGGGCTCTTGGCAAGGTCAGGCTCATGTGCAGCTGCTCCAGATGACCCCAGTGCATTTGCATATAACTTTTCTATGTTTATTAAACTCTGGTGAGGAACAGATCTGGAAGATGGAAGATCAGACAAGCTCCGCAGCTGTAAATTAAAACAGGGTTCGACCACATCACTCAAGTCGAACAATTACCTGCCTTCATCGCTCTTGTTTAATTACGCGGTGTAGGCAGGAGCTTCGCTGTAAATCATTCACGGACCGAAGCGTAAACAGTAGCCACTCTCTGATAAACCTGGCCTTTATCTCCTGCCTATTGTCCTCTCCCTGCTGTTCCTTGTTCTTGTGCAGGTGAAAATGGCTGTGGTTTAAAGCTTGGTGAAGGACCCCCCTCCCACACACCTTCAGCACTGAGCTTTCATTCCGTTCTCCAGAAGGGCTTTGATATCGAAGCCGCTGCTCTTTTCTGGCAAATGCAGCCAGAGATCTTTATCTCAAAGACTTGAAGTTAAATGATGTGGGTTTTTTTAATTGATTCAATCATTGTTCAGCAGCTTCAGTGAGGTTTGTGAGTCACCAGCAAGAACGAGGACGCTTCTGTTCAACATCCCTCTGGTTTACCGACAAAAAACACAAGAAAATATGGATGAAAGTGATTGTTTATCATTTTTCTAAAAGTGCAACTCTCTGTTTCATTGTCCCAGAATGCACCAGGGGGCAGCTACATTGAACATTCATTCCTTCATTATCTGTAAGCGCTTATCCAGTCCAGAGCCTCCCTGGAATCATTGGGCGCAAGGCAGGAATACACCCTGGAGGGGGCGCCAGTCCTTCACAGGGCGCCACATTGAAAATAGGTTTTGGGAATCTGTATCAAAATTAACATTTCACCTCGGTTACGATTAATGAAGGTTATTTGGTCGTTGTTTGTCTCACAGTTCAGTGTCGAGGCTCGTGCTGTAAACACACTCCAGTGTTAAAGGTGGGGTGTGTGTCTCTGATGCGTCTGGGAGCTCCGTCTCTGCGTCTGAGCCGTGCTCTGTTCGTATTCGGTGTGTGATTGTGTTCAGTGTGAAACAGACTGAGGGATTCACTTTGGTCTGAAACTGGTTTTTCTCAGTGTTTACATTTGACTTTTTTATGTTCGGTGTCGTCTTCACTTCACGTCCAAACCACAGACGCAGCGTTTGTCTTTGGTACGAGCTCGAGTCGCTCGGTCTGCCTCCGTGTTTAGGTTCTCCTCCGTGTGGCTGATTGGACGGAGCAGGGTCACCTGACTACAGCACGGTGGTGTGGGTTTAAAGGGACAGTACGTGAACACAGCATATTAACAGAATTAACAATAAAAAGATGAATAGTATTAAAAGAAAGCTCTACATAATGGATGTAGGCAAGATTACACTGATGATTGATCACTCAGGGTCAGTATAAACAAATCTCTCTCTCTCTCTCTCTCTCTCTCTCTCTATCACTCTCTCTTTCTCTTTCTCCTCAGCTCTCTTCAGCCCTTTATACCCATCAGTGGACCTTTGCAAGGTGTTTCTCATTAATTTCTCACCAGCAGGTACTTGAGCTAGAACCATTAAAGGAGGATTATGTGGCCACATCCCCACCCCAGGGTTTTGCTCTGAGTTAAAAGCTCTGGCTGCTTCCCGGTGACGATACAAGGAGGTAAGTGTCAAATGGCCAGGACTTACCAAGGAGCTTAGGTTAAATACAGAACCTGGTGAAGTTGCTGCTGAGCGGGATATTTACGGACGTCTGTGATGAATTTTGAATTAAAACCTGTTCTATTTTCTGTGATTTACGGGTGCGTTAAAATCAGACCGACCAATCAGAGCACTGGTTTCATGGTTTCTTGTTCGTAGCAGCTTTTCGTAACAGAAAAGCTTAAAAATCGATCAACACAGTGAACTAAACTGTAGTGGTTAAATAAATATTATCCCTTGTGCTGAGAGGATCAACTCGCAGAAGCAGAGCCTCAAACTCCCCCAGTGGCTTTCGGAACCACTGCTGAGCTCCCCGTGTTGTTCTGGAGACTGAGGGGGGAATTCAGTGTGGCTTTTAGTTGCAGTAAAATGATGAATTAATCATTGCTCTGACTCAACAAATCAATTTATTCTTCTGAGTTGAGACAAACAGATTGGTGTGAAGCTTTCACTACGTTAAAAATCGTGCGAGAAGATCATACTCTGTGTTAATAAGCCTTTAAACCCCAGGAACCACGAGGTCCTGGGTTCAACCCTCACCTCAGTTTTTACTCTATTACTGGAGCTGAACGTGAGCACTCCTGGTGCAGGTCACGTTGAGGGTCACGTGGAAGGGCACCTGTGCTAGTCTTCTCTCAGGTGGAGGAAGGATGAGTTAGTAACCCGTATTCTGGGCTCAAAATGCAAAGCACCTGAACGGAATGAGTTTGTATTTCCCAAGAAAAATACATCAGTCCTGAGCTGATGCTGCGGAGACAAGGGGCAGGTTATGGTCTAAAGCCTGACCTCGCAATCTGACTCCGTGATTCATTTTCTCTGAAGGTGAACGAAAGTGACTCAGATCCTTGAGCTGGTGCTCATCTCCGGAGATTCCCGTTTCTGGTTTATTCCGTGTTTCCCGTCGCTAAGCAGTGGCTTTATTTTTGAAAATGCTCGATTAAGCTGCAAATTAAGAAATTGCTTGGTAACCATCGACTGCTAAGGAACCACATCCCCTCCCTTCGGTGGAAGAACTGTTTGTCATCATTAATAGGAAGAAGTCGTGTTATTTACTGAACAGTGCATCGTGGTGTGTTTCTGTGTGTGACACACAGAGTTCTGCAATATCTTTAATATCCATCCTTCAGGATCTTAAAGCACTACTGAGGTCAAATGATATCAACAAAGGCACAAGCTCCTTAAGCTCCTTCAGTTCTGTGTGGTCCCCTCAGTTCTTCTCTTTCTGGATCATTCAGCTCTGAAATAACCAACAGCAGCTAAACTGTCCACAGGTGAATGTGTGAGGGACTGGGTGAGTGTGTGAGTGACTGGGTGAGTGTGTGAGTGACTGGGTAAATGACTGGGTGAGTGTGTGTGTGACTGGGTGAGTGTGTGAGGGACTGGGTGTGTGTGTGTGACTGGGTGAGTGTGTGAGGGACTGGGTGAGTGTGTGAGGGACTGGGTGAGCGTGTGAAGGACTGGGTGAATGTGTGAGTGACTGGGTGAGTGTGTGAGGGACTGGGTGAGTGTGTGAGTGACTGGGTGAGCGTGTGAGGGACTGGGTGAGCGTGTGAAGGACTGGGTGAGTGTGTGTGTGACTGGGTAAATGACTGGGTGAGTGTGTGTGTGACTGGGTGAGTGTGTGAGGGACTGGGTGAGTGTGTGAGGGACTGGGTGAGCATGTGAGTGACTGGGTGAGCGTGTGAGTGACTGGGTGAGTGTGTGTGTGACTGGGTGGGCGTGTGAGTGACTGGGTGAGTGTGTGTGTGACTGGGTGAGTGACTGGGTGAGTGTGTGAAGGACTGGGTGAGTGTGTGTGTGACTGGGTGAGTGTGTGAGGGACTGGGTGAGTGTGTGAGGGACTGGGTGAGCATGTGAGTGACTGGGTGAGCGTGTGAGTGACTGGGTGAGTGTGTGTGTGACTGGGTGGGCGTGTGAGTGACTGGGTGAGTGTGTGTGTGACTGGGTGAGTGTGTGTGTGACTGGGTGAGTGACTGGGTGAGTGTGTGAAGGACTGGGTGAGTGAGTGTGTGAGTGACTGTGTGAGTGTGTGAGTGAATGGGTGAGCGTGTGAGGGACAGGGTGAGCGTGTGAGGGACAGGGTGAGTGTGTGAGTGACTGGGTGAGCGTGTGTGTGACTGGGTGAGTGACTGGGTGAGTGTGTGAAGGACTGGGTGAGTGAGTGTGTGAGGGACTGGGTGAGTGTGTGTGTGACTGGGTGAGTATGAGAGTGACTGGGTGAGCGTGTGAGTGACTGGGTGAGCGTGTAAGTGACTGGGTGAGCGTGTGAGGGACTGGGTGAGTGTGTTGTGAATGATTTTGTGTAGGCTCTGTTGTTCGTACAGAACATGAATGAATAGATGATTAATTAATCAAGTACTTTATGGATGAATTAATGAAGAGGCAGAACATTTAAAAATGATGTTTATTTGATGATTTGAAATTACAGAGTTGAAGTATTTTCTGAACATTTTCACACCCTTTTAACATTAAACCCTCAACGTTTTTCAAAACTGAAACAACAACCGACATCACTTTAGCCACGAGATGGACCCCGCTGCGCCGCACGGTCCATTATTCAATCACTGCATGAAGAAGTGACCAGAGGATGAAGCCGAAGCCACCAAAACATCGCAGCCATGCGCAGTCGAGAGCGAACGGAATTAACCATTATTAAGGTCATGAGACGTGAACAGGATGGTCTCCTGTTATTATTCCTGTTACTTAATATTCCCATTTAAACTCATTCACTTCATTTAGAAAATATGTCTTCCTCATTAATGGGCTGTAGAAACAATCTTGGATGACTTCATGGTGTCTGCTCATTTCTGTCTCTTTTTCTCTTTCTCTTTTTTCTCTGGGGAGCTTCATATGTTCCATGAGTCATGTAGTGTTTCTGACAATAGCTTTAACATCTCGAGGCCCCGCTACTACATTTTTAGAACCAGGGAAGGGGGGAAAAAGCGGGTTGCTGTTTTATATGTTTTGCCAACAAAGTAAATAGTGAAGGAGCGGAAGGGGAACCTCTGAGTGACCGGGTGAGCGGGCGGCTATAAACCGGGAGCGTTCCACTTTACAAGATGTTCGGCCGCCATCTCTCCAGGACGAGCTTTTCCAAATTATTGCCATCATTTGTCATCACATTAGCGGCTGGCGGCGCGCCTGGGAAGCTGCAGTTGATTTTTTAGCGCTCCGCGGGCCAGGACCCGAAGCTAACCCGGTCCAATTTGCAGAAAAAATATAAAACCCAGAACCTCCGCAATGTAGGCCCCTCGGTCACCAACGGCTAAATATAGCCCCCTCTTACCTCACAGGAAAATCAGCCTCGTACTGTACCTCTCTTCAGGAGCCTCTGCTCTGGAGCTTCTTGCAAACTCATTGGCGTTTAAACATAAATCAGGATCGCTTAGCGTTACCGCGCCGGACCGTGGTTACCGCTGCTATTGTTTTGTTAGCGTTGCTTTCGTTCGCTAATGATAGCTCTGCAGAGATGACATAGGCTTTAATTTGCAGCTCATAGCAACAGCTCTGTTCTGATTGGTCGAGCCCAGGGTTGCCACCCATCCGGTCTCCAGGATATCAGTCGGTCATTTGTTCAGTTTTTGCAAAGATCTCTTGAATTATGTGGGAAACACAGGCAACAATTATTGAAGATCATTCCAGTTCCATTCGAGTTCTGCATGAAACTGTATTAAATAATTAATGCTTTTATTGATTAATTTTTAAAAAATTAGAATTCAGTGCAATGAAGGCATACATTTTGCAGGGAACTTACAAAAATATGTTGGAGGTGTCAACCCCTCCCCATACACAGTGACCCGGTTGTTCTGACCCGGTTCTATCAGAGCGAGTTAACTCTTTCAGCGGTGCGTGTTCTGACCCGGTTCTATCAGAGCAGAGTTAACTCTTTCAGCAGTGCGTGTTCTGACCCGGTTCCATCAGAGCGGAGTTAACTCTTTCAGCTGTGTGTGTTCTGACCCGGTTCTATCAGAGCGAGTTAACTCTTTCAGCTGTGCGTGTTCTGACCCGGTTCTATCAGAGCGAGTTAACTCTTTCAGCGGTGCGTGTTCTGACCCGGTTCTATCAGAGCGGAGTTAACTCTTTCAGCGGTGTGTGTTCTGACCCGGTTCCATCAGAGCGGAGTTAACTCTTTCAGCTGTGCGTGTTCTGACCCGGTTCTTTCAGAGCGAGTTAACTCTTTCAGCGGTGCGTGTTCTGACCCGGTTCCATCAGAGCGGAGTTAACTCTTTCAGCTGTGCGTGTTCTGACCCGGTTCTATCAGAGCGAGTTAACTCTTTCAGCGGTGCGTGTTCTGACCCGGTTCTATCAGAGCGGAGTTAACTCTTTCAGCGGTGTGTGTTCTGACTCGGTTCTATCAGAGCAGAGTTAACTCTTTCAGCGGTGCGTGTTCTGACCCGGTTCCATCAGAGCGGAGTTAACTCTTTCAGCTGTGCGTGTTCTGACCCGGTTCTATCAGAGCGAGTTAACTCTTTCAGCGGTGCGTGTTCTGACCCGGTTCTATCAGAGCAGAGTTAACTCTTTCAGCGGTGTGTGTTCTGACTCGGTTCTATCAGAGCAGAGTTAACTCTTTCAGCGGTGCGTGTTCTGACCCGGTTCCATCAGAGCGGAGTTAACTCTTTCAGCTGTGTGTGTTCTGACCCGGTTCTATCAGAGCGGAGTTAACTCTTTCAGCAGTGCGTGTTCTGACCCGGTTCTATCAGAGCGGAGTTAACTCTTTCAGCGGTGTGTGTTCTGACCCGGTTCCATCAGAGCGGAGTTAACTCTTTCAGCGGTGTGTGTTCTGACCCGGTTCTATCAGAGCGGGGTTAACTCTTTCAGTGGTGTATGTTCTGACCCGGTTCTATCAGAGCGGAGTTAACTCTTTCAGCGGTGTGTGTTCTGACCTGGTTCTGACCCGGAGACTGACCAAAACATTACCACCATCACAGTGTCGCGCTCAGATCCTTTCACTGATCGTTCACTGCCAGATTTATCACCCCCCTCTTGACAGGGGGCGCTGTAACCAGTGGTACTTCACCTGGCTGTGGCTAATCTGTTTATATCTATGAACTACTGCAGAACCATGTGGACAACTGGAGGGTAAAAGTGTCTGAATGTGGCATGGTTTTTGTGCAAAATAAAACATATTTACACAAGACATGAATTTAACACTTAAAGAGCTGGTGCAATTAAAGAGTGGACCCAGGTGACAGTGACTGTGTGTCAGTATGTGACGGATGAAGCACAGTTTATCGTGTTTGAAACATGAAAGTTTCGGCCCCCGGGGGACAGCGTGCCCTCATTAAACTGCAGATACACAGCCAAGGAATCGAAGAAATCAGAGCCAATGAATCAAAGATGAAGAGTGTTATGTAAAAGGTGAGCTCCAGGCTAAAAAACACAAGTCATTTCTGCGTGTTGTTGGCAGTCGGGTTTAATGCTAACGTCAATCATTTCTGTGAGAGCCTCTGTTCACAGAGAGAGCTTCCTCTCTGAGGGGGTCACGTCACTCAGAGCTTTAAGAGCGACAGTAAAGTCATTACGGCTGATTACACAGAGCAGAGAAAATCGTCATCACACCGTGTGCAATTTCCCCGCTGTTAAAGTCGCTGTGAACGGGCGCCGTACCGTGACGTATTTGTGAGCGGAGCGGTTTCTCTCAGTGCTGCTTTAAAGAGCTGTGACCACTCAAAAAACATACATTTCTACACACAGATACCTGATGCTGATCCCCACAGCAGTGTTCTCCCCCTGTGTAAACAGCCCCTGTTCAGAACGCCCGCTTTCAGCACCTGTTCCTTTAAATGATAATGAGCCGCTCGCTGTTCACCCCGACCCCGAGCGCACAGCAGTGAGGAGCGAGGAGCAGAAGCTCTGGTTTTTAGCCGTTTTCACTCTGTTCTCTTTCTTCTCCGTTTTTACTCAGTGCTCTTATTTCTCCGCGCTCGTTGTGTCTGTTTTGCTGAGTTTAACCTCGTCTTTGCGCTCTCACATAAACACGGGTCCAGCGCTGTGATTGGACAGACTCAGACGAGGGGGCGGGGCCATTCTAAAGTCTCTGCACTTGACATCAGAAGCGGAGCAGAATCAGAACGACTCGTTTTATCCTGTGTTTTCAGACTCAGACAGCGCACAGAAAACTGACTGGTGTCTTGTTTCACAGTGTGTGGGTTGGTGGGCTCCTGTGTAGCAGACTTAGCAGTGTTAGCAGCTAATGTTGTGTGCTGTGCTGTGTGATGTGTCTGTGGACTGGAGGAGGACTGTGTATTGATCTGATGCTGCGTTAAAGTTATGTAGAGAAATGTCTGGTTTTCCCTCGGTGTTTTGTGGAAGTTATTTAAAGGAACTTCACTGCTGCTCAGTCATGGATGTGGGAGTCGTGATGCTTCAGCGTTCTCTGGAGCTCTAATGCATTGGATTCTGCTTCGTCAAGGCGCCTCTGGGCTTTGACTCTATTATAAAGTCTCCACTCTGCTTTAATTGCTAAAATCATTTTGTCATCCTTGTGGTTTTTGTTTAGAAACGGAGTGGGCCACAGGACAAGTTCCGTCAGAGGCTTTCTGCGGAGTCGGCCTTGTTTTGATGATACTTTTCTCTGGATAAAGTTTCAGGGGAAAGCCTGGGAGCCACGGCGCGTCCTGTACGATCAGTTTATAAAGGCGTCTGAGGTGTCTGACTGGGAGGAGACTGGGTGTGGGTTTGAAGCGTGCTGTTGGAGCAGGAGATTCGGCCGCAGGGGAAAACGACTGATGTTAAATACATTAATTACAGTAATGACTAGAACCCAACAAGAGTGTAATGTCTCCGAGTGATGTCCTCGGCAGAGACGTGCAGAGACATTCTGAGGAGCTGCTGCACAAACCTGAAGGAAGGGCAACTCCCACGGATTTTTAAAATTAGGTGAATTCTATCAGATTGTT